>NW_009724332.1:0-24810 GCF_000703405.1 Apaloderma vittatum
AGTGGTGCCCAGTGACAGAACAAGAGGTGACAGGCACACACTTGAACGTAGGAAGTTCCATCTAACGTGAGGAGGAACTTCTCTCCTTGGATGGTGACAGAGCACTGGCACAGGCTGCCCAGAGAGGGGACATTGTGGAGAATGTCTGGAGACATTCAAAGCCCTCCTGGACTCCATCCTGTGCCACCATATCCTGGTGACCCTGCTCTGACAGTGGGGTTGGACTAGATGATCTCCAGAGGTAACTTCCAACCCCTGACACTGTGTGATTCTGTGTTTCTGTAATGCAGATATTCAAAGAATCTTTGGAAAGGAGACTGTGAGATTATCAGAAAGTGTTACAGGAAAAAAGTTTAAAAGAAAGATAAAGCTTCCATGTCATTTAAAAGCAATATTTACATTGTTTTCTTCACTATATTGGTCATTTACAATCTGTTTATGAACAAGCCATTATGAATCTGTACAGGAGTGAAGGGAGTATCAGCTGCTCATGTTTTTCTGAGAACATGAAGGGGGAAGATGTGATATTTCACTGTCTGAAAATGTCAGTTCACTAGTTGAAGGACTATAATTTCCACATCTATTGTGGACAAAATCTGTTGAAGAGGAAAATGGAACAGGTCATTTTATCCGTCTCTTTGCTCAGAGGAAGGCAGGAAATAAGTAAAGCATGTGCAGTAGAGGCTTTCTGAGAGCTCCGTGTTGAGGAAAGTTATTTGGTGACACCGCCAGAAACGCAGGGCAGATTGAAGATGTTTTCTCAATGCATAGGCTGAAATCAGCAGAGGAAGAATGACTGCTGTGTAGGTGTTTCTAATTCATACTTAGCTTTAGGGCACCGTCAAAGTTTTTTACCTACATAACCTCAGTGTAGTTGAGCTGCTATTGCATTCAGAAAAATGGAAACCAAACCACATCCAGTGGCGCTACCTTTGCTTCCCTATCTCCTACATCACCTCAGGCTGCTGATCACCTGTGCTTTCAGTACCCAATCTCCAGTGCAATTTTCTTGCCATTTCTACTATGAAATTAAGCCAGTATGACACAGCAGTGCATTAACTTTGCATGGTTTTTCCCAAATGGAAATAAGTGGTTTGCAAGCTGTTTTCTTTTTTCCACCCCTATCTGCAAATCTATAGATAGATTTCAAATTTAGAACGGAATTGTACCAGTTTTTGGGATGCTCATTCTGTTCCGGCAGAAGCTGAGATACTTAATGGTGTCAGTGATAGATTTGGGGAGGCCAGCTGGACAGCTTCGCTGGATGCAGACCCTGTTCATGCAGAATCAGCAGAGTTAAATCATTGAATCAGTGGAGTTACTCAACTTCAGAAACGCCTGGAGAAAAAAAAAAATCAGTTCTTTGAGGAGCTTTTCAGACCACATTCAATTTTGCACAGCTAGATTATCTATCAGAACTAGGTGCCCAGGCCCGCACTAAAATTTTAGAGAACAGCAAGGCTCACTTTCTGGAGCCCACATTAAACATATAATGAAACAACATCCTCAAATTCAGGCCATTAAATTCAATGCCAGAGAGGACACCACAAGAATATTCCAGTTACATTGAGTCATCTTACATCACCTCACAAATACAGCATTTTTACTATACACCTAGATTTTGTATTAAATCAAAGGAACTCTTCACTTAAAAAATCACGTTTTGTTCTGTTATGCTACAGCAAATCTGGAATAACTCTGCTTAAATTTTAGTGGAATGGAATTGAACAGATTTGTAGCCTGGCAAAATTTACTCCTAAATCTAAGTGGAATTAATCTGTCCACACGGGAGTTGCTAGAAGTATGCCAGACAGCTAAATTTATAGAAATAGAAATGGGAATTGAAGCAGGATGTTCAGTTGACTTCTGATGCAAAGGAAATTTAAAAATGGATGTACTGTTAAAGGAGGACTATTAATATGTTTTATACCTAAATCTCTCTTATTTGAAACTATGCTTTTTAAAGCCCACTAACCCATGTCTTCACCAAGTAGATGTTTCCTCAGGGTGCGAACTGTCCCTCAATGTGTATGTACAGCCCCAGGCAGAGAGAGCCAAAGCATTAATTCAAACTTCTGGACATTATCATAATTCAAATAATAAACGGTTTGAAACAGAGTGTCACTTTAAACTGCTTTAGTGCAGATGGTCTTTTTCTTAATTCCCAGCCCCACAGTTAGTGAGCTGAGCTGATTGAACTGCTTGCCAATGCCGTTAAGAGCAGATGGAGTGAAATGAGATAAAGGCAATATTACAGTGCGGCTCCCGTGCATTGGCTCCCAGCCTCAGATGCCTTTATTGACATACATTTTACAACTCCACATCTCTTGCCATCAGCAGTTAGAATTATAAAGAGGTTGAGCATACTTGGCGTGAATGTCAATAATCAATAAGGATGCTCATCTGGCTTAATAAGGATAAATTGTTGCCCTTGAAACGACATGCCATTCCAGCAGTCAGAATGAACTCAGACTAGTTGCTGGGTATTTACACCAACTCTGAGTGCCTGTGTGCACACACGCTTTTGTTACACATTTCTCTGGCTGTTCCCTATCACTATGGATTCCTCTTCTGTGTCTTATAAAGATGTATTAAATTAATTCTTTTGAGTGCTCCTTTCTTAAAAGCTCATTTCTTCCACTTCAGGCTGGATGTTTTTTTTCCTACAGACTTTCATTACAGACTCTGTCTTTCTGAAAAGCTCCCAGTGTCGTCTTCTAAAGCCTGCTGACAAGACATGACAGGTGGAATTTTCAGAAGTGTCCACTGTGAGGGACCATTGCTGCCTTTAAAGCCTATGATCAGTTTCTGCCCAGCTTTAGCTAGGGCAGGTAGACCTTTGTGCAACAGACTTAAATTAATTCTGAGTGCTTAGAAAATACTGATCCTACTCTTATGGGAAGCAGTTCTTTTTATAAAAAGCGTGAATGTTCTGATCACAAAAAACCAAGTAATACATAAGCAAAGATAACATCAAGATCAGTGGCTCCCTGGAGACATCATTTTTTATGTTTTAATAAATAAAACAGGACATTTACTAAATAAAATAGGCCAGAAGTCACCTTCTGAATTGCTGCACCCACACCCTGGCATTTTTACTTCATTTGTACAAATAAGATGTGATTGTCCAGAATTTTCACTGACCTCCTGCAAACTTTTTATGTAAATTTCCACTGAGGGGATGCCCTCCATGTAAATTTCTTTTCAACGGGAGCTCTGTAACCTCTCTGGCAGACTCAGGTGAATATGAGTTTGAGATGAGGTCTGGAGGCTGCAGGAAGCATCCCGTATTGCTGAGGCTCAGTGGTGAAATGCTGGGGTGGAACTCTGCAGCATTACTTTCAGCTTCCCCAGATGTTTAGAAGCCTTCCACCTATGAAGCCTTTACTGTCAGTAAATTTTAAATACTAATAGCAGGACACAGGAAATTCTGTGCCAGTCACAGTAAAAATGGGAGCTTCTGTGGTCCACAGTACTCATTAAAGCTCTCTTTGCCCTCTGCATTCCAGGAGTTGGTATAAGAGGGCCTAATACTTGCTGTGTGTTGTCACTGAGTGCAAGAATGACAGATCCTTTTCTTGGCTGGGAGCTGAGTGGTGCTGGTTTATCTCAAGTGAGTTAGTGTGGCCTCACTGTGAAAGCTCATTGTCCCAAAGACACGCTGCTGTGTAGTAGTTTCCATGGGCTGAAACCAGTCACCCGTGTTTTAATGTTTTCTGATGTTGTTTTTAACTTTGTTTCTTTCCCTTTCCTGGCAGATTTTTATTGGTGAGATATCCATGTATTTCATAAAGTCAACCCGAGAAACCCTAATCATTCAAGAGAAAACCATATTGACTGGAGAGTGCTGTTACCTGAACCCACTGCTTCGAAGAATAATACGTTTTATAGGTAAGCAAACTGAGCACTGCAAGCTTAGACCCCGTTTGCACCAAAACAGAACAAAACACCATAATTATCTACACCACCAAATTAATTAAACTCCGAAATCTTTGCAGGCATCTTCCACCTTAGAGAGATAGTCCCCCTTGAGATTTGCAAGGTAACATTCAGAATGTGGCGTATCCTGCTGTGTGGAGCTGGTTTATATCCTATTCTGCTGAGGTTAATGCTTCTTCTGAACCCTTGAAGAAAGGTTATGCCAGTCAAATCCTTATATGAATAATTCCATCATTGCTAGTCCGTGTAAGCTACCCATTTTATTTACAAATTGGTCCTCACCAGCCCATCTCCTTGGCATTTTTCACTTCAGCTCTAATTTTAACATCTATAGCTCTGCCACAAAATGCTTAACTGAGCACAGTGTGAATAAGCCCAGATCGAACTTCCAAACAGCATTCTTATTTTTATTGTATTTGTTTCTTGTTACAGCTTTCATTGAATTAGTTGTTGAGAAATGAATGAAGAAGTTCTGGCATTTGGAGGTTGCTTTATATGGCGGTTGCAAACCACTGTGCATTTTTCACACTGTGGGAAAAAGTGCCTGTGAGACCTCAGTCAGTGGACCTTCCCATGGCTCTTTTGGAGCAGGAAGAGGAACAGCATTTGCAGCTTGTGTTTCTGCTACGGCACTGACAGAGTCTTGTCCTCTGTAGGCTTCCCAATTTACCCTGCCCAAACTGCACCCCTCTGTGTTTGGAGCTGAGGAGGTCTGGTTGCTCATGTGGTACTTCCTTGTAGCAGCAGAGTGAGAAAAGCACAGCTCTGAACTGCACGTGCGAGGGGCTCTAGCTTCCCTCCTTCTTACTCGTGCGTGAGAAGTCCCAAGTTCATGCATGGGGTGGAATATTTTCCCTTGCTCCTGGCATGGGCCAGTGGTAAACCAGCTCCCCACTGACCAAGAGGGCCTTTGCCCACAGAGCATCGTGATGCTTTCCTCCCTGTATACTCTTAGAGGCAAAGCAGCCTTACACACTTATCCTATAGACAGCTGGGTCTGAATTCACAGTCTGAGTTAAAAGAAGCAATGGGGAAAATAGATGAAAATATCTGGATCACTTGTCCCCTGTCATTGCTGATTTTTTCGCTTTATCTGGAAGAAAAATATCTGCTGTGGTAGGGGTTGTATTGTGCCCATGGAGCACAGCCCTGGCTGCAGGCAGCTATACTTGCTCAGAGCACAGAGTTGAAAGTCGTATCTTGTGTTAAGGTTTTCATCATCAGAAGATACATGCTGCAAAGGAGCCGTGGTTTTCTTTCTCCCTCTCGACAATCCATGCCTCCTGCTTTATGCATGGAAGTTAGGAAGTGAAATGGTTTTTAACTGTCTGCAACACTGTGGGTGGAGACAAACCACCTGTAGTTCAGACTCAGGGCTGGCCTGTGTGCTGCTGGTGACAACGAAACACATGGGAATGCAGCTAAAAGTACAATACCCTTGAACTTCACATAACCTCTAGGATATATTGATGGACAGTAAACTGCCATTAAGAGAGAAGCAGCGTACCAGAGTCCACTGGGCTGTTCGAGGCTGTTTCACTCTTCCAGCCTGTTTGGCATGGTGCAAAGTTCTAATCAAATACTCTTGCCCGCGGGGTCAGCACTGAAAGAGCTCAGACCATGGAGGCTAAGCGCTTGCTCTGTGTGTTTTCTTGTGGTTAGCTTTATTCTTAAACATTTGTGCTATTTTTTCTCTTCTGGTGGAAGAGAAGGGAGTAGTGCTGATACAGTGGGCACGCAAAGAGTAGTAGGTTACGAACTCTGCTAGAGAAATCAGTCTTGGCTTTGCAGCTATATTTGTTTTCCTGAGAAAAAAAATGAAGTTAACATTATCAGAAATGACTTATAGTGTTTGTCTCATCTTAACGCTACACTGATTCCTTGCTTATTTTCTTCTGAAACCTCCTCCCTTGCCTCTGCAATAAAATGAGAGAAGCAGAATTTGCTGAAAAGTGTCTGAAATAATTTAAGAAAGGAACTAAAAATTCATTTTTCAATGACATTCCATCTGCATGTTGAAAATGTTGCATGGACTGAGCAGCTGTAGCCTGTACTGGATGGTCAGGGAAGTTAGGTCCATGCTCAACCTGAGGGCCTTCAGTTCCATGGCTGATTAGGTATGTTATATTCCAAGATACCCTAACAAGCAGTCTGGCTTGTTGCAAAGAACTTCACTGCCAAATTAGTCTTGGTAGGAATATCCGCATCTGCTGATTTTTTTTTTTGGCCCAGGTTTGTGGAGTCTTAAGTGAGTACCTGCAAAAAATAGTAATCGAACTCCTTGGAATATTGCTTTATAAGTCATTACAGTTGTTATTATTATTCAAAAGGTTGGGGACAAAAAATGCTTCAATGTGTTTGTGTGCTTGTGTGTCACCCAAAAGAAACGCTGCCTTCTGACCCTGCAATGCACAGCAGAGAGTGCTTTTGAGAGCTACTCCCAAATGTTAGAACAGCAAAGAGGCTTTTTGTTCCTCTCTCATTCTGTAACTGGAGCTGCTGGGAAGACATGGCATTTTAGCAATAGTAGCCTAAAAGTGCTTTCCACAAAACAGGCAGAAAGTTACAGATACTTCATTGAACATTCACTTACATTTTGGAAGGAAAGAGAAGCAAAAAGGGAAACTGCAGGCTATCTTTTGGTGATGTGAAAGGTAAACACCCTTGTCCTGCTATCTCCATGGGATCTTTTGGATTCGGTTGCTAGTTTTGAGCCTTTTTCCCTCTTGTTTTTTCTTCAGGTATACAGAATGAAGCATTTTTTTTGCACTTTGATGCAAACTCCACGCTAATGGAGCAAGGAATTAAGCAAAACCAAAACCCTGTAACTCTTCTGGGATGTTGGCAAAGCCTCATGTTTCTTTCCTTAATTTTTCTTATCTTGCCTACTATGCTCTCTACTTACTGTCTCCTTGTTTTCCTCAAGCCCACAGCATCTGACTCTAAGATTCTGTCCTCCTGAGTTTAGTGGGAACCTTGAATGCTGAGCTCTGTCTTCAGTCCTTCCCTGATTCTTTGTCCACAGGAAGCAGAACCAAAATTTCTTCTTCCCTTCTGGCCCAGGCATGAATTCTGCACGCTTGACATTTGCTTTCGTGGTGAAGGGCTGTCTCTCAACTTGCTTCAGTGTGCATCAAGTCTTTTACTGCAGCCTAGATTGTGAAACCTTCTGTGGTCCCTGTATTTTGAAAATCAATTCCTTTATCAGTGAAAAAAAAAAGCTGGCCTAGCTTGGAAACATCAGACTTTTATATATATTGCAATTTGTTTCATCTTGCTCTTTATCTTTTATAGCTGCTTCCACAGACATTTATTTTGAAGATTTTTCAGGTGAAATAAGTGGTGTGCAACTGCTCTGGAGCAGTTTTTTCTGCCTAAAATATTGGTGCTGCACTGCGGTTCCTTAGCCACATCATCCCTTCTCCCTACTCTCCTGACCCTTCCCAGCAGTTTTATTACAAATTTCTGCTGCCAAAATTCACCATTTACATGCTGGACATTTGAGAAACTGGGGATAAAAGCGGTAGTTTCTCTGCCTCTTCTCCTTGTCTCCCAGCTTGAGCACGTACAGCTTTTTGCATTTTTATTCGCCTTGTCTTGTAATTTCCTGTTCAGTGCTTTGCCATCTTGCATTTGCTTCTGTGTTCTCCCTCATCATCTGTGTTGTAAATAGAAGTTATAAATTACTTTAGCATTATATAGTGAATGGTTTCAGTCAAGAATTTAGTCTGTCTGTATACAGCTGCTACCATAGCCTCAGGATCATGGATTCAGACCTCCTTGAATCAGTCTGGCAGCGTGACTGGGGTGTGTATTGTGTGGCATTTCATTATATCAGGCTCCTAATCCACGTGATTAACTTGTATACCTGCAAAGCCCTGATAACATGCAAGTAGCCTCTCTCCAGTTTAGATATTTAGAAATGCAACATGCTTCATGAATTTGTTTCCAGTGGCTTTTACTTCGGACCTGCATAATTTGCAGTTAATAAATGGTGCAGATAAGCTTCTGCTGACAGCTTAATTTAAAGCATGGTGGCACCTCACAGTGGGCAGCTAAATAATGAAAGTGAGGCTTTATTTCAGCAAATTAAGGCTTTAGTTCAGCAAATAAAGGTTTACAAGATTTATACACACATTGACTTTCTTGTAATAGGATAGATATACCCCAGAGCTCTGATGTCAATTCCCTAGGCAGCTGCAGGATGCAGTTTGCCTGACCTTATCCTTCTGTCTGCCTTGGACCTGAAGTTCACTGTGAAACAATGCACATTATGTTATTAACTGGCTGCCTTTCAGTAGCGGTCAAACTGTGTTTGGGTGTGCTGCCTCTAACCTAAACTGCTGCAGCAGCTTGAACTACTGCAGGTCTGCCTTCTTACCACTGAAGAGCCTCCACAGTAAGAAACAGGTCACTGTGTTGGGGACAAATCAAACCTTGCTGTTCCCTTTTAAGCCAGGTGCTCAGCTGGCTGTTGCCTAGATGAAAACTAATAGTTGTGAAGCAGCAAGGAAGGAAAAAACCCCGTGTGTCTGTGGGGATGAGAGGCTCCAGTATACTTTTGAGCTGGGAACTGAATTTCTTCTTATATGGTCAGACCATATAGAATCATGGAATCACTTAGGTTGGAAAAGTCCCTTGAGATCATTGAATCCAACCATTAACCAAACACTGCCAAGCCCACCAATAAACCATGTCCCTAAGCACCACATCTACACTTATTATTTTTAAAAAATGTATTTTTAAATACCTCCAGGGTTGGTGACTTAACTACTTAACCTGTTCCAGTGCTTGACACCCCGTTAGGTGAAGAAATTTTCCCTAATATCCAACTATTTAGGTAAACCTCCACTGGCCATTTCTTCTTGTCCTATCACACATCTTGCTTCTTACGTGTTGAGGGGACAGTATCCAGGCAGGACACTGACAGGTGAAGCAGGCAGGCACAAGAGGTGGTAGATGCCTGGAGCAGTGAGCTTTGTGGGGGTCTTCTCTGGGAGATCAAAGCTGATCCTGGGATCAGATTGTAAGTGCTCAGAAAAAGCATGCTGTTGAGGCTGTTCCTGATGCCATGGCAACAGACAATAAATTTCCTTGCAACCCCCATTACTCTAGTTGTAAAATGGATAAATGATACAGATCTCCTTTAATAACACCTTGTAAGATACAGTGATGGAGAGTCTGAGTCACTGGGCTGTAAAAGCATGGCTGTATTTCATGCACAGGACCATTAGAGCAAAACCTTCAGAGATGGGCTGAGGATCACCATTTCCATAGAGCCATGAGTCCTTCCACAGACTTCCTACATTGACATTCTCATCTTTTTTTTTAAAACATAGAGGTGCCAAAAAGGGTTGTAGGAGTGGGAGTGTGCGTGTGTAATACAAATGTTTCTGAGCAAATTAGATTGGGTGGGACAAATTCAGATCATTGACTGGGCACTGGGAGAGGAGTGCCTAAATAAATGCACTTGGCAGAGGACATGTCTGTGTGTTACCAAAGCAGACAGACTCTGATACCTTGTGACACCCTTCAATGCATTGTTGCTTTTGTCACATTACTTAAGGGTTTCATGGTTTTTCTCTAATAAAGCCTTCTATCTCCTCATTCTCATTTCCACCCACTGGCTTCTCCCTTCTGTATTCCCAATGTATGTTTAGCTGTTCTTCCACAATTCCATGGGCTTTTTTTTTTTTTTGGAGGGGAGTTTGTTGTTTTATTTCAAATCAGCAGCATTTAAAATGTCTGTAATAGTGAGAGTTTCCATGGAGTCAACAAGCACTGCAATCACTGATATTAGACAGCTTCAAGGTGGAAGAAGAGAGAGCTCAGCAAGAGTTGCAAGGAGAAGTCTGAGTTGTGCTGAGGTTACAGTGAGCGAGGAGAGCTGTATACTTCTTCAGGGCAGATGTCTCTGCTAGCAAAAGCAAAAGACAATGCTGGAGATGGCAACGCTGATGAACACCCACACAGGGAGCCCATTAGGAGAAAGACCATTAGAGTAGCGTGTGAGTGAGACCCCAGAAGTCATAGGTTTATGCTTGGAGGATGAAATTTGGCAGCAGAAATAACTTCTGCTCTTTACTTGAGGCCTCTCTGTGCAGCCAGACTATGTGACACATGTGGGTAAGGGGAATGAGCATCTTTATGTAAATGAAATTAACCCCTGTCCATCTTTTCTACTTGTAACCAGCTGTAGAGGCTGTAGGTCTTCTTCCCATGTGGCTTTTATTGTTTACAGCTTTTCTCAGCATATGCTAAGTTCTGGACTGAAGTTCACTCCAAGGTTTTCTAGGTCAGAGTGAGCACAGTGAGATAAAGCACGTGCTCCTTAGCAGGCTGGCATCACCTCCCATTACACCTGAGCGTCAAAGCCTGGAAGAAGTACACCTTCTTGCATTCTTTCTCTGTGGCATCGTACCATGAACTCCAGCTGTATGACCCTGAAGAGCCAGGGCTAGTTGCTTTTCCTGTAAAGTCTTTTCAGCAGTGATTTGTCTGCCTCTAAAAACCTGGCACTCGCATCACTGCATTGTTGTGCTTTGGTCAGTTAGCTTAGCTGCTGTAGGTCATTGAACAAATCCATTGAGCAGATGGATTCCTGAGGTATAAAAAACATCAGGAAACTCTCCACCACTGCCCAGGCTCACTGGTGATGCAGCCTTTAAATCAATCACAGCCAACCCTATATCCAAGTCTCCAGAGACTACATGATGCGTAATCAGGCTATAAGGGTTAAATTCCTGCTCACCAACTTTGTTGCTGCACGGAGCTATGATTTTCATAAGGCACAGTTTGGCAGAACTGCAGGGGTGGAATTACACTGATCAACATGCATCACAGTCATAGCACGATAAAGGTTTCAACCATGGCTTGTTCTGCGGAGTGCTACAGCCCTCAGCAGTTGAATCTGGGCCAGCACTTCCAGTGCTACCAAATATTGAGAAAATGCAGATGCTGAAACTTATTTTGGGTGAAAAACACTGGCCCACCTTTGTACCTGTGCACTGCCTAGAGATTGAAATAACTTTGAGAAGCCCATGAGCTTTCTTTGAAAGACATCAGTTCTTGGCTTGTACTTATGCAGTAAAGACCATGGACCAGACTGCCTGGCTCTTAGATTTCCTCATAAATATTGTAAAAGGCTGGGTAATAATCTCCACTGCATTCAAAATATGCTGTTTAAAGCAAGCTGTGCCAAAAAAAATGTTAAGAATTTGGCCAAAGAGGCCTGTATAAAACAAGATTCGCCTCTGGCATACGTTGCAGTTTCACCAGGCAGAAAAGATACCTAATGCCTTTTTCCTTTGAATTTGCCTGTGCACTGGCTAATGTAGATGAGGAGTTTCTGCCAGCTGTGGAAAACCATGGATTTAAAATATTAGCAGAACAATACAGAAAATAAAGGAGAAGTGTCAGCACTCTCTCCATTCCCCTTTTAAACACTTGGCAGGATAAATGGGAGGAAAACTCTCATGCCAGTAGAAAGATAGGGGCTGGTCCTGCCGTCTAGAACCAGAGGAAGACTACCTCCTTCTTTGACCACCACTGGCCTTTCAAATCAATGACCACACATCAGTTCATTAACAATGAATGATAATAAACTGACATAAAGAATAGTAATAAACTCAGTTCCTAGAATTGTCTTTGCTGTGGTAACACTCCTTCTCAACCTTGGGGAGGTGTGGTGCTGACAAACTGCTCTGCCCTCCCACAGCTGCCACAGGAGAGGGATTGGTACCCCCAGGAGGAATTTGTGTTGCAGCAGAGGTGTACCAGTCACACCACGCTGCCTCTGGGCACTGCAAGTGCTGCACTGGCAAGTGCCCGTTGGTGCTTGTACCATGAATCCATTTTCAGTTAAGGGGTTTATTTTATGTTACGCTGTGTACAAGTGTCTACTTTGTAGATAGGTCCTGAATGTTTAGAAGGACCTAACTCTTGTCAGCTGTAGCCCTGAGCGAGATCAGGACCTTCATTTTTCAGTATCAGATTAGTTGAATACTCAAAATCCAAACGGTATTTTACACTAGATAGTTAAGTGCAGGATTCTCTGTTCTCAGTACTAAACTGCCACTCTTTCAGGATCAGAGCCATCAGGTTATATTACCTTTTTTTGGCCCAGGTATGGTAAAAATACATGAACATTTTCAACAACTCATGTACATAACAGTTGACTGCAGGCTGTAAGCCTTTGTCATGGTGGAAACGTATCGTTTTCTGTGAAATCTGTAGCTCACAGTTCAGTTCCGAAAAAGGTACTTAAGCACAGAAGTCCTTAGGGACTTGCTTATTGTTTTCAGCCTGTTTATGAGTCCTTCTGGCATTGCTGAGTTAAGCACTTGTCAGAGCTGTGTACTCTTCTGTGTCATGCCTTGGATGCAGGGCTGTGCTGGAGATCACTGAGCTCTCTTGTTTCTCACTGTCTCTTCCTTTCAGGACCCAATATTTTTTTAAAAAACCTGTTTGAATAATCATCACTTTTACCCTTTCCTCACAGGAGTGTTCGCATTTGGACTTTTTGCCACTGACATATTTGTAAATGCTGGCCAGGTTGTGACTGGGAACTTGGCTCCCTACTTCCTGACCGTGTGTAAACCCAACTACACTGGGAATGACTGTCGGGCCCACCACCAGTTCATAAACAACGGCAACATCTGCACTGGGGATGTGGAGGTGATTGAAAAGGCACGGAGATCCTTCCCATCTAAACATGCTGCTTTGAGCATCTACTCAGCGTTATATGCCACGGTGAGTGCCACTGGTGATTGCTAACTTGCATGAGAGGTTTCTATATGTGCATCCAGATGGGGCCAGTTTTTTTACAGTGGTTCTGGGGAGTATTTTGGGGAGGCCTTTGTTCTTAACCTGTAGATGACGATCCTCTTCTCTCTGTTTTACCAGTCCTAGTGTAAGGAAATCAAATCATCATTGCATTTAAGGCACTTAATGATGTGGAGACATGAGTTCTTAATCTTGGTTTTTCTGCTGATTTCCTCAGCGGCCATTGAGTTTGTATCCAACCTCTTCTTCTCCCTGCCTCTGTCTCATGAACATTAAAATGAAGTTGATGCTTAAACAGCTCCTGGATCAGTACTACTTTTGTTCACATGCTGTGGGTAGCTGAACATTTAAAATATAAATAGGCTGGATTTTGCTTCCCTTGTCTGTTTTTAAAAGTCTAATGAAACAGATCAGCTGGCTCTTTGTGTGCTTGGGATAAAGCTTCTGTAATGTTTGAAAACTGATCCAAGAAGCTGACCACCAAGTTGAAAACCTTGGCGGTTTTGCGACAGAGATCCAAGGACTTAACCTGGTTCTGATCTCAGTATGGCTTAACTATGTCTTTTTTCCCCCACTGGCTTGGCTCAAATGAGGGGCAGAGTCTGTAGGTCATCAGGATCTGAGAAAAGCCGTGGCAGGGTATTTACTGAATATTTCACCCTGATCTTTGTAGCAGATGAATAGAATACCACATTATTGCTGTAAAATGAAGAAGCCACCTACTGCTGTTTCAATATCCATCTGTTTGCACTGAATGTTGCGTGAATAATGACGGAGATATAAATTGGTAACCTCTTTGACTGCATGCATGACTTCTGAACAATAAGCAGCCATGTGAGAAATACGGTTCCCAATAAACTCAGCATGGTTGTAGCAGCTGTTTTCATCATGATAAACTCTTGGGTGGAATCTCCAGGGTCAGGGTTGATCCTCGTCCTGCCCCTAAGCTGGTTACATCCTGTGATGGACCTTCCCTGCCCAAACTCCCTTGTTTCCTAGCAAGACAACAAACAGGGGGGTTTCCACAATTGAAGAATAATGTTTTCCCCTCCTGAGCTTAAGCATCCATTAGTTCAGTGTTTCAGAGCCTGTCTTTCAAGAATACCTGCAAGAGGCCTGCCTGCACTTCTCCCCACACAGGCAGATACTAGTTGGAGCCAGGACGTGGCGTTATGTCTGAGAGGCAAAGTCATAAAAGCCTGCCCTTAAGGCATTTTAGCCTACAGTCCGATTTTAGCCAGTTCTGTGTGTGAAGACACCCTCTAGCACTAAAGGTGGTGTCATTTGTCTTTTTTCTGCGTGTCAGCCAGGGATAAGCGGAGCATTGCACAAGAAATGCAGTGTTCAGATCTACCTCTGCCTGGGAATTGTGCCTTGCACGATTTTTTAAGTGTCTTGCTGATTCTAAGAAGTGTGATAATATGGGCTGCTGAACATAAACCACAGGGTGTTTGGTTTGCAGTAACTGCATTTGGCAAAAAGCTGAAGATTTGAGCCATGGAGAAAGAAAAATGAAACAGGTTGACCATGAGGAGGCAGGAGAATGGAATCAGTGAGATCTGGGAGTCTCCTCCCACCACTGAACCTCGAGTATCCTCTGCAGATGCCTCTGTACTGATTCATTCATTAGTGTGCTGGTAACAGTACTCCCGCTGTGATTGGTTTAGCTTTGTGTTTTGGTGTGGGTTTTTTGTTTATTTGTGTTGTGGGTTTTTTTTTAAATCTGAGTTTTATATTTAATCAGCCGGGCTTTTTCTTGTCACCTGCCAAAGATGCTGAGGAGAACCCAAAGCATCACTCCTGTGATGTCTGCAGGCAGAGATTAATCTTGTAAGCCTGAAGCAGGGGAACGAGAAGACAGACAGCAGCCCTGGTTTCCATACTTACACAAAAATTAGAATGACATCTGATTAAGTTTTATTAGCCACCCAGAAGTATCACAGGAAGAGATGGCAGTCACTGTAGGTAGTACCAACTGCTGTACAATTAGAAACACGTGCTTCTAAGTATCTTTCCCAAATTAAAATGGTAGGTTAGAAATATCCCTTAATTCATTAACACTTCTGGAAAAAAAAACAACAATCCAACCAACCAGCCAAAAAACAGATGATAAAATCATGTGTTGCATATGAGTATTTCAGTTACATCATCTTTAAACAACTGTTGCTTTATGCTTTTCTGAGAAAGGTCATGGAAGAGTCAATGACAACAGCATCTAACAGGTGATAGTGTTCAGCCAGAACATGGAAAATTAAAGCATTTCACCAACAGAACTGAAGAACTGTAGAGAGAATGTAGATATCCTTATTTATCCTTCTTTTTGCTTCTAGAGTGAAATCAAAGGAAATTATTTTGCAGTCATGACAGAGACTGCATGTTGGAAGATACAGCTAATCACTTACGTTGACTGTTCGGTAGTGCTTTTTAGGATTCTTCAGCTAAACTCTTGCCTAGCAGCACCTCAGAGTAATGCTTCCTGGCACGTCCATCTGGATAGAAGACTCTGTCCATCACCGGATCAAGCCTGGCATGCGTCATTTACGCTTGCATGCATTGCTTCTCGACTAGATCAGGGGGATACCATACACCTGGACATGAAACTTTACAAATTTGGGAAGTTCTGAGTAGCAGAGAACAGTAGGGCAAATCCTTTCTGCAACCCAGGTTGCTTTGACCACACCAACAATTTCTTCCTTTTCTGCATTAACGCCTACCAGAGTAATCAATGAAATTCAAGACCTTGGCACTTCAAGCAACTGCACCGAGTATCTACGAGAGTGCATCCTGTCCTGCAATACACAATGCTGTCTAATTCTTTGCTTCTTTCTTACCATAAAAATCTCTATGGTAAAGGAAAAGATTGTCTGTAAAGCTTGTAGGACACAGAATTTTCCAGTATTGGCATGAAATTGTGAACTTCCCAAGGAAAATATGTCCCCACTCTCTGCTGAAGGGATAAGACAGACTTCTTCCACTCTGACTTTCTCATCATAGATATAATATACTTTCTAAATATATACATACATCTGCATCTAGAAATATATATATGTATGTATGTATGTAGGTATGTATGTCTATTTTTAAATTTCAGACAAAAACGTCTCCTTGACTGTCTGTGCTTTTGTCTGTCTGAAAAAACTGGAAGAGGAATTACACACAGGATGAATGCTACTATCACACATTGCACATTGCTAAACACACTGCTTGAGTGTACTGATAAGAATACAGTAGAGAAGCTGAGGAGATAATTTATAAAATTAAATCATATGTAGTTTATTTTTTAATATGATGTATTCTACTTTCTTCACACATTTTATATTCACATCTTTCCTCCCTCTCCCACCCATCAGATAACTGCTTTTGATATTTAGAGTTCTGTAAATAAACTTACCCTATAAATAGCATTGTGGGAAATTTTTTAAACCACCTTCTGTGTGTAGGAAATCAAATGCAGGTGACTTACACTGAGATTATGCGTTTTCACACAAAGCTTTGAAAACATGCTCTGAATGAAAGGGTAAACACATTGTGAGAATCTTAAAACTATATCTTGGCTTTAGGGACCAGGACAATAAAGATGAAACCGCAGTGACTGGGAGGTCTGGCTGGAACGGAGAAGCTCTCCTGGTTATTTCTGAGCTCTGTGTGTGATTTATGGATGCACTGGAGCATGCCTTCTGGGAAAAACAGTTTGTCGTCTTGTAAACCCTCTTCATGAGGGTTTAACAGATTTCCCTTGGCAATCTGTTTGCATGGTTAATTACCCTCAATGCTAAAAATGTTCTCTTTACTACAAGTCTATGTGGTCCTGCTGAGACGTGTGAAACTTCAAATACACTAGATACTCTCCCATCTGTAATGAGGAGAATTCTCCCACGTGTGTAACCCAGACATCTAGCTTCATCTCATACCTGTAGGAAAACAAGCGTGGGTTGCTCTCTGTAGCTGGGGTTGGCAGCTGGACTGCATTCTTGCTTTAAAGTGGTGACGAGTTTCCTGTGGATGCTGTAAAACACAGCAGTGCTGTGGTGGGGAACAGGAGCGCAAGCTGGCTCTCTGCTGTTCGTTTGGATTACCTTCTGCTAAAAGAAGTGCATAGGGGGAAAGGGTAGGCGGTAGTTTTTCACACAGTGGTAATGGTATTTTTTCCTGTTGTTTCCAAAAAGAACCTTAACGTGAGTTTTGGTAGCAAGTCAGGCACAGTGCAACCCACCAGAGAAGACTGAGGCAAGATTGCCGCCTAGTGCCCGGTTGCCAGCTGTAATTCCAAGGCATGACCTGTAGTCAGGTGCTGGGTTTGAAAAACAAAGCAAAGCAGGAACCTCTGCAGTAGCTCAGTCCCATTCCCAGTGCTATCACACACCGTAATGTTCCAGTTCATAACCTGAACTGACCTCTGAATGGTGTGCTCCCCTGAGCATTTAAGGACAGGAGACTTCACTTTACCCGTGCAAATGCAGCTGCTAGAAGTCTAGTAGTGACATTTCTTGGTAGGTGAAGTCAGTCTCTCTGTCCCTTTTAAGATGCAGTTGCTGCATCCCTTCCCTTCTTCCAGGGTGATGTATTGTCAGGGGTTTAGGGCTAATACCAGGCAGCTAATACCAGTCCCCCAGCTGTAGGGACATTTGATGGCCTAGTCAAGGAGAAGGGAAATTAAATAAGGACAGGGAGAAAGAGTAAAAAATATGCACAGTACAGCAGAATAAAGGACTATATGAAAGGCAGTGAAGAAAGTAACCTTGAGAATAGATATGATTTGTATTTCTTCATCCCAAAACTGTGTGTCAGACCTTAGTGACCTCTGTATATCTGGTTCATGAAGAAAGGAGCAGGCATTTATTTTAACTTTAATTACCCATGGCTGCCAAATAGATCATTGACTGGAAGCACCAAGCCAAGCCTCGGCAGACTTCCTTCAGCAGAGGCAGGGGAAAATCCAGGGCAGCTTCACCCCAGCCGAGCCGTTGTCATTTTGGCCAGAGACTGGTGGTGAGAGCCAGCACAGTGTCCATGGCTGCTGCAGCAGCAGCAAAGGACAACAGCTCTTGGGTACCCACAGCCCTGCAGAGTCCCGCTCTGATATCAGACAAAGCACTCAGCAGTGCCCTTCCCCAGAAATGCAGTCATCCTAGAGAAAAATGAGGCTTGTGACCTGCAGACAGCACAATGAGACATCCCAGCTGTTGTGTTATTGCAGATGTGATTAAAATAAATAAGGATCTTCTAGAGTCTTTTGTCTGGAAGTCTAAGGAAAGCATATTTCCATTTCTGACAACTGAAATGGGGTAAAGAATGAAAATATTTTCAGCTTTGGTGATTTTACTGTTTTCACAACAAGAGAATGTATTTTTTCTTTACAAATAAAATGTCAATTTTTGATATTAAACACTGGAAGACACACTTTCATAGCTTCTAATCTTTCTATTGCCTAGAAGAACAAGTGTTCGCACTATCAGACCTGCGCTGTGTGAATCAGGTTCATTTACCAGCTGACTGGTAATAAGAATCAAATGAATTTTTCAAGTGTGTCTTCCTGATTCTGTTTCATGTGTGGGAGGCCATGTGTCACCTGGAGATGCTTCTGGCAAAAAGTGTTTTGACACACTTGCTTTGTTTATTCAAGCTTTGAAAATCATGCAGGCATCCATGCTTTGTTGCTGAAAAGGATTTTATTGAATGGATTTGCCACAAGGCTTGGTTTGCTTGATCTTTGTCATTTTGCAACTGTGGAATTAATGACTGGCTGCCAGTTGTGACCCACATGGTTTTACTCTCTGTTAAAATGCATTTAAAATAAAATACAAACTGGCAAAAACGTGTGGGGTCATTAAACAATATTTAGAGCACAGTGAAATGTCATGCCCTGGAATTACATTTCCAGAATTTCCTTTTTTTAAAAAAAAAAATCTCTCATATTCTGTGTTTCGTTTCATATTGCAAAGAGAATGGCTGGAATGGTTTCTCTTAACATTCTCCATTTGCTAAACCTAACACCACTTAGGAAGCAGGAGGAGCTCGTTCATAATGCATGCTAGGCACTCTGTCACACGTTATCATTTCTGCAGGAGTATAAACATAAATTCTTGATTCCCTTTGCAAATATTTAGCCATGTACACTCAGAGTGCATGTTTGCTAGCACAGGAGCAAGTACTCACACAAGTTTCTAGTTGAGAGGTGTCCCTGCCCATGACAGGGAGGTTGGATTAAATGATCTCTAAGGTCCCTTCCAGCCTAGGCCATTCTATGAGTCTGTGGTTCTAAGTTAGGAAGTCGTTAAAAACTGAGCCTGTGCATAAGAGCTCAGAAAAAGTCCCGTATGTTAATGCAATTGATAGGATATTGGCCATCCTGAAATATCATTTAACAGTATCTGGTCTGTTCTCCTTAGAGTGTTCTCTGAATTACCTTAAACCTCTTCCTTTGTTTCCCAGTTGTTTTTTTTGTAATGAAGCTTTCCTTTTTTTCCACAGCCTTGCTGATTCAGGATTTATCTATATGGAAAAACACGTATTTGTGGCAGAGCTTTTTTCATTTTTGGCTTGCTCTTTGTTTCAGATGTACATCACAAGCACAATTAAAACAAAGAGTAGCAGGCTAGCCAAACCAGTGCTGTGTCTGGGTACGCTGTGTGCTGCATTCCTCACCGGGTTAAATCGAGTTTCTGAGTATCGAAACCACTGTTCAGATGTGATTGCAGGCTTCATCCTGGGGAGTGCTGTAGCTTTGTTTCTGGTAAGCCTATCAGTCCTTCCACATTCCTTCTAAAAATATCTCAGTTTAAAAGAATAATTAAAAATTTCTATTCTCTTGTGGCCTATTGCAGCTGATTAATCCAGTTGCTAAGAAGTAATTTTAGCCCCTTCTAATTAAAGTATCACCAGAGAAAATCCTAATATGAAATCAGGTTGATACTCATTAATAGGGTTTATATGATTACATTTGTGCATAGTGTGTATTTCAAGATTATTTTAATTACTGTATGTGATTCTTTGACCTGTCCCAAGAAATGATTTAAAGACGGTGTAGATTGTAAATTTCAACTGCTGTGAAAAGTGGGGCGTGCTTGAGACTTCTCTGACAGCCCTATGGTGCAGAACACCACCACGTGCCTGGTATCTGGCAGAAAGGTCTGAGGCTCTTCACAAGGGTTCTGGGTCCCCCTTTTGTTTCAGACCATAAAACAAGTGCAACAGAAAGGAAGTTCAGGACAAACCCCCAGGGGGACAAAACTACCTCCCTTTGCAGCATTTGGGGTGGAGCTGAAATTTTCACCATCGCATGGGATAAACAAATGTATTAAAATGTATGAAAGACCTTCCCAGAGACCCTGGGAACAACTGTCTCTGGGCTTACCCTGTTGTGCGTTACGTGTCTCGGTTGGTGAGCGATCTCTTGCTGAGGATATACTCACACAGCAAGCAGTCAAGGTGACGCTCACTATTGCTAAGGAACGTGTCTGGTTCCATTTAATCAAAACGTGCTTCAGAACTATCCACTGCATGGCAACAGACACTTTATCCCTGTAATCAGGATGGATGAGGCTCCAAAGATCCCTTAAATCTAGATTGCTGTGTAACTGCTTTTCCTATTTTGTACTTAAAAAACAAACAAACAAACTTTCACATATCATTTATTCCTGTCTTCCTGTTAAATAAAAAGATGTCTGCAACCTCTGACCTGAATCTCCTAGGCTCAAATGTAAGTAAATCGTCTGTTTCCCTCTGGGAAAGGCAGTTCAAATCTATCGCATGCAATACCCTGTGTATCTGGACCGGACACAATCGATGTGCTCCCGGTATCCGTTTCTAGCAGACAGCCTGCCCCAGACAGCTTTCCTTCCTGCAGACCTTCTGCCACCCTGCAGACCTTCTGCACCCTGACAGTCCACACAAGCCCAAGTGCTGAGCAGTGGAGGGGGGCTCCCTGGAGCTTGGAGGTGGGGGGTGCTGTGCAATTCAAAATCTCACCCCGGCTGCAGCTTGCTCCTTGTTCAGGTCTAAAGAGCAGAGAAGAGGAAGAGCAAGGAGCTGGCTGCAGGAGTCACTGACAGCAGATGTAGCCAGCTCCCTGCACGTCTTTTTTTTTCCACCGTGTTGCCAAGCCTCCAACTGCCATGTGTGTTTACATTTACTAGCGTCACCTTGTGGGTGCAGTAAATTTAGTGATACACAAGGGGAGGGCTTTGGGGATAAACACCACAGCAGTTGTGCTAGAGGTACGCAGGGATGGTGCTAAACAAGCTCGATGCCATCCAGATGTGAGGTAAATTCAGCCATCCAGTGAACTGGTTTCACTGTTTGGAAATAACAGTCACAGTCTGAAGGAAGACTTTGGCCAGTAAAATCTATCATCAGGGTAGTATATGGTACTGATATGGTGATGTGCTGATAAAGCGGACACGGGAGTCTCAGCTCTCTAAAACGTAAAAAGGCTGAGGATGGGTCATCACCTCAGGTTACAGACCGGATGAACCTGTTTACCCTGACAGTCCACCACACCCAGCTCTGTCAGTAAACACACTGTAGCCCCAGGCTGGGATAGGTGGTGCCTTGAATCAAAACCGTGGTTAAGTGCTTTGCAAAAACCGGCGGTTGTGAGACTCCTGGTGGTTAATTCCGATGAGTTTTTCCTGGGTACGGAACATGCCGACCTCACTTTTTTCTCTTACTTTTTTTTTTTCCTGCATTGCACAGGGGATATGTGTTGTCCATAACTTTAAAGGCACTCATGGAACTCCCACTAAACCGAAGCCTGAAGACCCACGAGGAATGCCACTAATGGCTTTTCCAAGGGTGGAAAGTCCTCTGGAGACATTGAGTGCACAGGTACTGTAAACCCCATCACCAAGCACGTACTCTGTTATAGAAGACTTAAAACTAGCTGTGTACATAACTACACAGGGAGCTGGTTTTATTCCTGACATTAAAGCCATTGAACAGAGTGAATTTGCATCGGGGAAAATTTGGTCCAAGGCATTTGTCCCTTAAACTGCCCTTAAACTGTCCCTGTGCACATCAAAAGCTAGAACAGTAGGATTTCACATACCTCTGCATGTCATTTGTGATTACAGGCTCTTGCTTAGAAGAACAGAAAACTGAGAGAAAAGTAAAGATAATTCATATAATTACATTTTGGAATGCTTTTGGGATAGCTTAAGGATTTTTTCTAACATTCATAATCCTGAGGATAAACTATGGTGTCCAGAAAAATGCGGTATTATAGAGATTACTTTTTTATCCTTATTACTGTTCAGTAGGTTCCATAAGAAGAAATCACATACTGTTTTATATTGCTAATTCAACAGCTGAGAAGTTAATAGCATTCTTTCAAAAGTGCAAAAAATAGGCTAGCAGGAGCATCATTATTGATTATGTTTCTGTTAAACTACTGATTTCAAATGGCTTGTGGGGGTGTAACTGAGTTATATACAGAGTTGTCAAAACAGACAAGCAAAACCTGTGAAAAAAATCTAGGAACAAGGAGGAAATGCAGTTTATATGTTATCTGAGTTTGTTCTTTATCTTATTTTTCTTTAAATTTCCTTGAGCAGACGGCCTGTCATTCCTGTGTACATGGTGTGTGGCTTGATCAATAGTGGCTTTCGTTAAACGCTGTGGCAAATGAACTGGAAATAGTAATGGAAAAGATACTGCTTCTAACAGCTGGAAATATTTTGCCAAATTCAGAAGTCAGATCTGATTAGGCAAAGATTTGCTGGAGGACTTTCAGCTTCATCTGCAGAACTGTGTGCATTAAGTGTTCTCTTGGTGGACTTGCATTCCAGAAATTAAATGCCACTTACATATCCACATTACATCATGTGTGACAAAAGGGCTGAACATGGGAAAATATTCAGGGACTGTGAGAAATTTTTTTTCTAGTTGCTATTTATAGCTTCCAGACTGTGAAGTGCAGGTCCTAACTAGGCCTTAACTGTTGATGTCCGCTATAATGAACAAAATTACTTTTTCTGATTCAGGGTATTGGTCTCTAAATGGCCATACACCTACCATGCAGGAGCAGATTGGGGGGAAAAAAACCCCAAAAACAACAAAAAAACCCCACAACAAAACCCAACGAACCAAACAAAAAAACCCCACAAACCAAACCCCATGATCCTACCCTGAAGCTATTTTAAATAAATTCTTGGGAGTGGCTGCTCATTGCTGTTTCTTCAGATACAGGAGGTGCAGCATCCTTCCCTGTACATGTTGCTGCATCCCTTCCTGTCTTGTTTTCCCTTGCACCCACACAACCCTGTAGACGCAGCGTGATCCAAGGATGACTCAGTACTGCAACTGAAGTGCTGGACATTGACTTCAAAGAAGGTTAAATCAACAGTTTCCACCTAAAGAGGATTTCAGTCCCACTCTCCATCTGTGGCTATGTGTATTTTGGCATAACGACACCACCTCTGTATGGTTTTTGGCTCTGTATGTTCCCTGGTATCAAACTGCATAGGATCTACACACCACATGAAGCCAAACCATGGTCTTTGAGGTTCTTCATGACTGAGGACAGAACTACTGTTCTAATCCTGTGACTGCATGAAGTCCCTGAGTCTGTACTGATGTGTCCCACATCAGACAGGATCCAGTCCAGTTTTGAAAAGAGTTTTTCAAGCCTGTCAGTGAGCATCCATAGCCCAGAAGCAGGGCTCGAGTTCAGCCTCTCCCACCACAAGCCCAGCACAAACAGCAGTCCCTTTTAGCTAAGCAAGAGATTCCATTAGTGAAGGTTTTTCTCATCCATTTTACCCAGCAGGATACAAAAATGCCCAAATGCATACAAATATTCACGTGTTTGCCTTTTCCTCTTTGCAGAATCACTCTGCCTCTATGACTGAAGTCACATGAGATGGAAGACTGGCAGCCGAAGCCGTTTTTTATTGCCCTCCAGTTCAATACTCCCAGACACACAGTTACTAAATGTCTAACTGTGATGACCAGTATTATGTTATGTCTAGTTAGAGGCTAATGTTTTGTACTTTTTTTGTATGAGGAAGTGATGTAGCTTGCCCTGATTTTTTGTCAGCTTTAATATGATTATGCCAGAATTTAAAAGCAAAATGGAAAAAAGAACAAAAAAAACCTTTTGTTGTTTAAAGTGTGCACTGAGGAACTACATCTATGGAATTGTTGATGTTGTTATGTGATATTTGTACACAATTTTTTTTTTCATTTTTGAATTCATATATCTTGAAGAAAATTCACTTTTACCTTTTCTTACCATAAGAAGTGCTTCTACCAGTGGGTCATATTCTGATCTGAGTAAGCTCAGCATAGATCTGAAGTAATTGCATATATTTAATTCAGATGAAAATAATAGTGATCAGGAATCTAACCTGAAGGATACAAATAATAAGCATCCATCCTTGATTCAGTGAGCTACTTCAGTATTCCGTAGTATTACGGACTTTGGGTAGCCATACAGTTTCCACGCTACTTGGCAGACTTGAAGTACGTCCTTAAGCATCTTGCTGAATCAAAGCCTGATTGTTCTGGTGTGGGTGATTGTGCTAGTTATTGAAGAATAACTAAAACAAAATGCTCAGTCTGCAATATAGAGAGACTGGACATGAAAAATTCTAGTAGTAGCTGATAGCATGTGAGCTGACTATATCATCTCCCTGGATCTCCGCTCCTCCCCCAGGCCCAGCTAAAGCTCCCGGTGAGACCTGGCTTCAGGAATTGACTATGGGGATATACAGCCACCACCGTGGGGCTGAGGCTGCGCTTTAAGTGTTCCATAACTTCATCGTAAATTTGTGGGGTAACTAGTGACGCTGCTGCAAAGGAAAAGTGACACCACTTCTGCAGTGGAGTGGAGTGGCATTACTTGGCATTCACACTGGTGTAACGAAGAAGCCAATTTTGCCCTGACAGCATAGTTTCCAACTGAGGGGGCTTGGCAAGTCAAAAAAAAACCAGAAAACAAAAAAAACACCCAACGAAACAAACAAAAAAACCCCACCCCAAACAAAACAAAAAACTAACCTGACACAGTGTGTTGTAGCAGTCGGCATTTTTTGTAAATTCTGCCATACAGAATTTATATCAAAACTGCAATTTTACAGTTTAACAACT
>NW_009724332.1:24825-28982 GCF_000703405.1 Apaloderma vittatum
TAGGGAATAAAAAGATACTTAAGTGGGGGTGGGGGTGGGGGGGAAGAAGAAAAAAGAGCCCGTTTACAATGGCTAGAACTGGGGCAAAGGCTTCACTACATGACTTTCACTGTTTCTAGGATTTTCCTGCATCTCATTCTTCTAGCATGGTGATAACTGCTGTGTGTCTCCTGAAAAAGAATGGAGCCTCTGTCTGTACTTTTACTGGAATGTTTACCTCACATTTCCATGTTGGTTCTTCTTGGCTTTTTTTGTATATTTTTTCCAAAACAGATGCGGGGAAAAAAAAAAAAAACTATCAAAAAAACCAAAAACGTGTAGCCTGGTCTCTGTCTTTTGCATGTGACACAAAGAAAATCTGGGGTGTTTGTGTCTGGTCTTGCCTGGTTTCTTACAGGCTGGTATTTTTTCCTGACTCTGCTGATGTCTGCTTCAGTCTTAGGAATATGATGATCAGACTTGGGCTATGCAGGCTTTCTGTGACCGTAAGAAACCATCAAGAGCATCTGGGTGCCTCACTACAACTTTGATCCAAATTCCACAGGGAAAATTTCTGCTGAGTAGGTTTGGCTGTGGAATTGGTCCTTGTTCTGCTATGTGAGGAGAATAATGACACATTAGGAAGCCTTATCAGCAGTCAGTACTCCACTCACCACACTCAGTCAGAAGCATGTAAGTCCGCTCATACTCCAAAGGGTTAACAGGGGGTTGAATTTTAAGATGAAAACTTTATATTCTGTATCCGAGGTTTTGCAGCTGTGGTCCCTGGGTTTGTGCTTCTCCAAAGTCTGCAGCACGAATCTCACATTCTTGGTCAAGAGCTCGCCAGAACTGGTAGAGGTGTCATCTCCCTCTGCTTATCTGCCAGCGTGACGGTACCAGCAGCCTTCCTGAGGGTGGAAGATGTGGGTTTTGAGTTTCTTACCCATATTCCAGGTTGAAGAGGGATTTGAATCTTGATTTTCCGCTTCCTGAAGGACTTATTTATCCTTCCAGCTAAAAGCCACCACAGGTGCCAGTTTAAAGTAAACCTGGTTGTTCTTCTCAAAAATTGCTACGTGAAAACAGTGCCAAGTGGAAATCTGAGTAACAGTGAACACTGCCACAGGCCTATAAAAACAGCTGTCATCAAGGCAGCTTGTAGAATCCTTCCCTGCCTGTCAAAGGACCCCAATTTTTGTAAGTTCTTCTAATAGTTTCTAGTTTTCCATAGAGGTTAGCTGTATGTCAGGTGTTTTGCAGCTATGGAAAAACTTGTAAGAGCTACACATTAGTTTTTCTTCCCCTGTAACTGATCAAAGTTTGCTTTTAACCAGAGGAGGCAAGTAGTGAAGTCAGGAGGACAAGAAAATAAATGCAAGTCTTGAGAAATTTCACCCACAGGTGAAAAGTTTTCTACAAAACATGTTTACAGTGAGGTTAAATTCTGTATGTATGATACTTCTGGGAATGGTTCAGAAATACCCTCGTGATATCACCCGCTCTCAGAGCTCCCCTAGTTTCTTTGGGTACACAATTACCTGAAGCCCTTGGGAACTGCTGCTTTTGTGTGTCACAGTGCTCCGTTCCTTTATTCAGCTGCTTTCTTCTCAGTAGCTCTGAGGAAATTTAAGAAACTCCTTCTCCTCTCCTTTCAAGTTGAGGAATTACAGCATAGTGTTGTTTTGCTGTGTCATGTTCCGTTGCAGCACGAGAGCCGGGAATGTTTCACTGGTCGCTGGAAGGCTGGCTGATCACAAATGCCTTCCCTGCAGCTTACGCAAAAAAAGTGTGATGAATATCTAAATTTCTATCACCTTGCCTGCCTCAGAGACTGCTTGGGAGCAGTGAATTTGAAGTATTCTTTTAAGGAAATTTTGTTTTGTTTCCACTAAAGGGAAGATGCTTACACCTCTTAGTAGTCATTATCTAAAAAAATTGCTTAGCAGTGTTACCTGCACTTTCTGGTCATGCCCCAGCCCCATTCTGTGTCCCTCCCAGCAGCTGTAGTAGCTCACCAATATGAGCAAAAGAGAGAGTGAAAAGCAGAAGACTGAAAAACAGGAAGTTAGGCAAGAAAGAAGCATGACAACAGCCTCATCTCGAGTTTTGCTGTGACTGAGCTGAGCTGAATTGCCATTTCCCTAATTTCAGGTACTTCAGTCCCTCTGAGGTGCAAACCTCACGTTTTAATCAACACCCGTGTGCAAGAAGCTGCAGGGGCTAATGTAGGAGGGAAGAGGTCAGACATGGGTGTTTGAGATGTGAAACTTCTAACTGCCTGTAACAGTTGAAAAACACCTGAAAAAGCAAAATCTGAAATTACATCAGTCTTGCATGGCACACCTGTGCCACAGAAGGGCTAAGACTTCTAGGTGTTTAAACACTTTTTTTTAATCCTTAGGCTTTCCGAAGTACCTAATTTCTATTGAATTCAATTAGAAACAAATAAATAAAAGCCCCACCCATGCATTTGCAGGAGGACTTCTCTCTGTTTCAGGCAGAATCAGTAGAGAAGAATCAAAAGCAAGCATGGAAAAGCCAGGTAAGGAGCATATTTCTTAACAGAGAGACTGGTGTCTCCATGAAAGAGAGAGTGGCTCCTGCAGGTCTAGTCAACATCAACACTGTCTCTCTGTTCCACTTTGGAGAAGGATAAACTTGTTGCTAACGCCAACCTCCCATTTCCATACGGTGTGCCGATCTTCCCTCCATGCACACACCTGAAGACGGGCAGGTGGTTGTCCTGATCCCAAGAGCTGCATTCCAGAGCCTTTGCAGCCAGGCAATGGGCACAACCCACACACCAAGAGGAGCAAGAAGAGCAGCTTTGCAGAGGTACCCATTGCCCTGTCAGACAGGCATTAGCCTGGGAGCCGAGAGAGGCCACAGCCAGCCCGCTGGGTGACATCCCAAGCAGGGAGGGTCAGACTCTGCAGCCAGCCCCGTTACAGAGGCCAGGTCCATACCTGAAGTGCACGGAGCTGCACACAGCCTAAGAGGTTGTCCAGCTCCATGATGAAAACCCAGCCATTGCAACATACTTCATGCAGTTAGCCGCAAGAGTGGACTACAGAAGCCACTGTTAGCTGCCTGAGCTCTTTGCACACTGAATATAGAGAATGACATGCCTTGAAGCAGGAACAAACAAAAAGAAAATAAAAATCCAATGGCTAACTAAAGACTGAATATTCACTGGGTGATAGTTTCCAGAAGGTGGACACTCATTGCTCCTGAAGTAGCGGAAGCAGTTACTGCTGACTGGGTCTTGTTTTCAACCTCAATCAAATAAAATAAATATAAATAAATTAAGTGATAATAAAAAAGGTACGCTGGCTTACTTCCCTGCTCCTTCCCCAAGAGTTTACGGGGCCACACTAATCTTGGTGGCCAAGTTAACGAGGGCTCCTGATGTAGGCAAACTGCATTCACAAAAGCCCATTACACAGTCTGGAACCAAAGACAGTAAGTTTACAAGCTGCAAGGAAGAAACCGGGGGGCTGCCTCACCCTGTTTATCCCCACTGCACCTTGTAACTGGGGCAACACAGTAAAGGCCAAAAGCATACAGTTACCCTTTTCCTGACCATGCTGCACAACCGTTTCACAAGAACGTCTGCCCTTTTTTCCGGTATAATAAACAGAAATGGTGAAACCTGAGGACAAGTAAATGAACATTTATTGGTGATGTTCGGTTGCTACCACAGTGAAAGGGCTCTGCTTCTGCTCAGCAGGCCCGCCTCAGGAAGACAAGCAAAGCAAAGCAGTGCTTCATGGTAGAACTCACTTCTTCCAGGTAATCTTCAGGTTTGGGGGCAGATCTGCAGCACACAGTTCATCAAACTTGGACACATCCTTCACAGGCGTACTGTAGAAATTCAAGACATCTTCAGCACTGCACATCAGGTGCAGCTGTGAATTGGGGACAGCATGACCAAGTTCTGCTGCCAGCTGAGCCAGGAGGCGAAATTTTAACCTGTTTTCTTCGAGGGGTGTCTGCTGCCAATTACCAGGAAGTGAGGGTCCAAAAATCTCCTTGACATGAGACTCAAGGCAGGCCTGTATGTCCTCCGGAGGAATGTAGTTTCTGCTGCGTGGTGGGGGACAGATCAGGCTGGGTTCACTCTTCTCCTGATGAATTATTTTGTCAGCTTCTACTTCTTTTTCCTCTTTCCTGCT
>NW_009724332.1:29013-29602 GCF_000703405.1 Apaloderma vittatum
ACAGAAGGATTTTCAGTCTCTGGGATACTTAAGACTGAGACAAGAGCACATTTTTACTTATAGTCTTCTAACACTGGAGTCAGCCTAGCCTGTGGACAGTTTACATGTACTACAGACACAGCAGATTCATCATGCATTCCAGAACAAAAATGCATAAGCTAGACATTTGTTTTTCTCCCGAGTGCTTCTGACCACATACACTGTCTTGACACATACTGAATCTACATAGAAATCACCTGACCCCTTATTGGTCTGAGTGTAAACAGAATTTTAAAGATATTAAAGACTTGTTTTCCCAGTTAAGGCTCCATTTTCTAATCTCTTGTAGGATAAATGTCATAGAAAATAACCACTACCCTAGGAAAAAAGTAGTGTCCACGGATTAAAGAAAAAAAAGTATGATCCGTGGCTTTAACTAGAAAATGTAAGCCTTCCCCACGTTATCTGACTTGCCCATAAGCCAGAATCTAGTCAACAAGCCTAGCTCCACTCAAAACGTTATAGAGAAGCGGCTGCTGTTCATCCCCACCGCCCTGAGACACCTCTTTCTCCACACCCTGCAAGTTCCCTGACCACAGCAGGCAGGAGC
>NW_009724333.1:0-121089 GCF_000703405.1 Apaloderma vittatum
AAAAGTTGTTGAGTGTTTCAGCCTTCTCCATGTACTCTGTAAGCAGGTCACCTGTATTCTTCTGGAGAGTCCCTACATTGTCTCTCATTTTTCTTTTTCCTTTTATGTAACTGTAAAATCCTTTTCTATTATTTCCAATGTCACTAGCAAGATTTGACTCGGTCAGGGCTTTAGCTTTTCTAACCTGGTCTCTGACTACACAAGCAATTTCCTTGTAATCATCCCAATCCCTGCTTCCACGCTTTGTGTGCTCCCCTTTTGTATTTGATTTTTCCCAGAAGTTCTTTATTTATCCATATATTTCTGTGACTTCTTCTTTCTAGGGATGCAGTGCCTTTGAGCTTGGAGGAGATGATCCTTGAAAGTCAACCAGCTTTCCTGGGCTCCCAGTCCCTCCAAGGCTTTATCCCACGGCACTCCACTGAGGAGGTTCTGGAAGCAGCGCAAGTCAGCTCTTCTGAAATCAAGGGTTTCAAGCTTCCTGAGCTTCCCCCTCTTAGCTTCCCTTAGGATCTCAAACTCCAGCATCTCATGGTCACTGCAGCCAAGGCTACCCACAAGTGCAGCATTTCCCACCAGCCCTTCCCTATTGATGAGAATGAGGTCCAACATGGCACCTCTCCTCCTTGGTTCCTCTATCACTTGGAGAAGGAAGTTGTCATCGACGCATTCCAGGAATCTCATGGATTGCTTATTCCCCGCCGTGTTGTTCTTCCAGTTGATGTCTGGGTGATTAAAATCCTCCATGAGGACCATGGCTTGTGATTGAGGAGCAACTCCTATCTGCTTATGAAGGGCTTCATCCACTTGATCCTCCTGGTTGGGTGGTCTGTAGCACACTCCCACTGTAAAGTCTCCTACCCTTCCTTTCACCCTGGTCCACAGGCACTCGGTGCTTTTGTCATCACTTGCCAGGTGGAGCTCCATACATTCTAGCCTTTTATGGACATAGAGGGCAATACCCTGAGAAGCAAGCATGGGATTCAACTTCCAAGTGTCTTCCCTCGCGTATCTAGCCAGATGCTGAACAACTATTGAAAGAATGGCAGACTGGCGTAGGGGATTCAAAGTCATTTACTCCTGCACTGGCCTATGTGTCTGTGTCAATGCTGCAATGTGATCAGGTAAATTATAGGGTGGAGTAAGGAGTTACTCGATGTTTGCCAGTTCTCTACCTTGTTTGACACAAGTTGTTAAATATATATTTTATCCTATAGGAGAATATATTGATGCTATAAGTTCGGTGAGTCTTCATACTACTAAACCAGTGGTGTCTCTGGCATACTGAGAGATAGGAGCTATAGGCTAAAATCCTCTTCTGCCACCAGGAGGGAAGTAAGGGTCGCTTCTTTTTTAAGCGGGAGATTAGTGGGACAAATTGTAATATAGACTCGAGTCTTACTTTTAAGCAGCCTGTTGGCATAGAGTGTGTGTAATAGGAGTGAGGCATGTAGTTGCCACCAGAGGAAGTGAAGAAAATTGGAAATTTGCTTGCATATTTACAATTGATGTTGAAAATCCAGGTTTCCTGCAGGTAGCCTGCAGTTGTAAGTACTGCCTACTATTCTTCTGCTTCAAGATTGTTTGCTTTTGGCCTGATTGTTTTTTGTTGTTTTTTTTTTTAGATATTAATTAATTAATTATTTGCTCTCTGTAGTATTTGATAGCTCTCTAGTCAACTGTTCTTCTTCTACCTGAGGACAGAATTCCGACTTTCTATAACTTATGCACCCATAGGTGAGCTAAAATACTCATAGTTTTTGAATCACCTGTGCAAAGCCAAACCTGTGCAGTTAGGACAATTTTAGCTCCAGCTGTCTAAAAGTGTTGTATTTATGTGAATTCATACTGTATGTTAGGGTTCCTATTTTGCAGCTTTATGTTGCATCTTTAGTAATTTCTAGCTCTCTTCACAGTAAAAACCTGTCCTTTCTTTTGTAGACAGGAGCACTAGTTACAAACTACAGTAGCTGATTCCTGTTACACTGTAAATCAGTTTGCTGACAACACTAAGCCATGTGGTGCCGTGGACTCACTTGAGGGAAGAGATGCCATCCAGAGGGACCTTGACAGGCTTGAGAAATGGGCCAGAGCAAACTGCATGAGCTTCAACAAGTCAAAATGCAAGGTCCTGCACCTGGGTCGAGCCAATCCCGGACAATAATAAGTTGCTCAGAGAAGTTGTGGATGCCCCCTTCCTGGAGATGTTCAGGGCCAGGTTGGATGAGGCCTTGAGTAACCTAGTTCAGAGGTGTGGGCAGGGAGGTTGGTTTAGATTGCTCTCCAAGGTTTCTTCCAACCCAAGCCATTCTATGATTCTATGAATTATAGGCAAAAAGATTTTCAAGTATTGACCAACCGAATCAGCTTATTTTGTTTCATTGCACTGTTGCATACATTGACGACATTATTAGACAGGAATTAGCTTGTAGCCTTGAAACTCCTTCTGTTTAAGTGCTACTTTCCTGTGGCATTTTTTAATGCAGTCTAAGCAGTGTTTTATTCTGTATTCTTGTCAGTCCTGGTAGATCCATCTCAGTGTTTTCTATATGGAGCTCCATGTCGTGGTTGCCTTACATTTCAGTAAGGCTGCAGTTCTGCAAAGAGGCCAAGGGGTCAGATCCTGTCCCGTCCACCAGGTTCTCCTTGATCTCCACAGCATTCCATGTCTGAATAAGGATCGGATTTTACAGAATCGGACCTGAAGCTTAACGTTGGAATATAATTTGGTCATTGTAAATGAGTTTCCCTTTTCTAGAAGGGCAGATAAGAGGCTGCCTTTGCAGCTGATATATAAGTAGCTCTGTAGGTCCCCCGCAGAATGCTGCAGTGTGGTGTCTTGCCTGCTGTGATCCACACAGGGGGTGAGCATTATCACTTCCTCAGTGCGAACTGCTGTAAAATTAGCTGGGATTTCACGGGTTTAAAAGCTGTTTCTGTGATGGGTGTGCATATATATGTACACAGGTACACACATATGTCATAAAATGTAAGAAATTAAGTTCATGATGTCCTCTGTTGTTTGGAGTTCATTTTCCACTTAGACTCTTGCATTTGTATGCAAATCACTCATTATACTTTGGAAAAGGAATATACTAATTTGATTAATTTCTTACTTTATTTAAATCTTACAAAATGTCATCTGCCATTCAATCTACACACCAGTTAAAACAACAAACATAATGAAGAGGTGAAGCGTTAAATTTCTTCTAATCACAAGGCAGATATGACAGGTCTCAGTTTCTGCACACAGACATTGCTGAGTGTGCTGAAAATATGGAGATGGTTTTTTCTCGCTTCACAAAATTCATTAGAATGAAACCTCTGGTTTTAAATGTGTACTTGAAAACGTTTGTTCCTGTGTGATGGAAAATAATCGCAGAGTTCTATGAATTTTCTGGTGATACTATGAATTAGATTTGTTTGAGTTTTTTTTATAGACAAGCAAAATATGAAATAATTACAAAACATCTGGAAAGTTTGGTGGTTTGGGGAGAGGGGTTGCTTGGTTTGTTTGTTTTAAAGATCTGCTTTGCTGTGGGCTTTTAGAAACCTTATTTCTGAAGCTTGATTTCTATTGAGAAGAGATTAATTCCTTTATGCCTTCATTGCATAGAAAAGTATTGTATCCTTGTGTGTTCTGTGCGGCATCCAGTTGGTAGCCTGTCAGTTCCATTACTAAAAGAAAGCTTGACCAGCTGGCATTAGCCATCCTTCATGCTTTGCTCTAGAAGGTCTCTTCGAAACCCATTGAATTTATTGTTTTCTATGCAAGGATATTTTCAAGTGTTAGTCCAGTGTTTAGGACTTAAAGATCTAGTCTTAGTTTAATGTACTCATTTGAGACTGGGCATATAAACTATTCTATGCCAAAGCTTTATGTACTATGACATAGATGATTACAGCCTTCCCAGGAATTCTGTGAAACATAATGATTTTTAGCAATTTCAAATTAGTTTGCTTTCTGCCAGTGCAAGTGATGTGCAATTCTGGTACAACAGTATAATTATTATTGTGATTGGTATTTTACTCCACTGGAGGTTCGCATATGGATTTCTTCTGGTGTTAGGCATCACTACTATCCCCTGTTGAAGAAATTTGCATCTCAAATTGTTTCCTGAGACTGGCAAAGCACAACATGAATTAGCATTTAAGCTTCATACCTACATATATACATTCTCATTTTTTTTTAGAAACTGATTCTAGGTTTATGAGTGCTTTGTGCATTATTTTTTTCCTCTGGAACAAGTTACATGTATTACAGAAACTATGAGACAAGTTAGAATGACCTTGAATAGAAAAAATGTAATGTTTTTTACTTAAATATGCATTTGAAAAAGTATATTTCAAAAAGCTATTCCATATGAGAGTAATGTCTACCTAGATTAATAGTTTTATTATTAATAGCTTTAGACTATATTATATCATTTAATTGATGTTTATAAATAGCGTCCTTCCCTGTGGTTATGAAATATAACATTTACCAAACTTCTTCTTTGATGGAATTTACATATGGCACATCACGATGATTAAAAGCCAGCCGTCTTTTTCACAGCATGGTAAGAAATAGGATTTGATTTATCTTCGTTGCTCGCCTACCACTTGCTGTGACTGTACTTTTGAAATTTTAATATTCTCATTTCTCAAAAGGAGCCTGTTATGTAAAGTATTATGTAAATATCTTTTATGCTTTGTTTTTTGGCTTTCTGTGTAAAAAAAATAGTAATTTTAATGTGATGAGCAAATAAAGTAGGAAGGTGGGAAATGAAAAGCCTTCTACGCAAAATAGGGGTTTTTTAAGCAGCAGCAGATTAATTCTACTTCAAAATCTGAAATAATTTAAGTACGGTGCAGTCTGAACAGTGTGTATTGAGTCCCTTTCATATGAACAGAGTAGCAATTGATGAATGAATGGCTGGAAGTGTATCATTTCTGGATTTTCATTCCTAACCTGTTCTAGATTAGTGGAGGCAGTGTATGGTTTTCAAAGACAAACAGGAGAGCACAGGCTTGCTGCCTGTGGCTGAGAGATCTCTTCCTCTGCCTTTCCTCCTCACGCTTCCATCCTCAGCTGCCTCCCAGGAGCAGATACGGCACAAGGCCCGGACCTCAGGCTAGCTGGGCTGTCGTGGGATAATCTTAACGGGAAGGAGATGCAACAGTGTTTCTGCTACAACAGCCCACATTTTGAAAGAGCAGGGATTGTGCGCACCTGTTGCATCTGCTCAGACTTTAATACTCTCCCTTTTAATGCTGGCCTTCCCGACACAAGAGATTTGATCAAGGTGTTCTTCAAAATTCCACGCCGTGCTGGGAAAATCTAGTATAAACCTGTTGTCTACCACCTTCTAATTCTTTTTAAGCAATTAAGCACCTGCTGATTTACTGAGGTTACACTGGGATTTGTACTTTGATTTTTCTCTATAGTTTAGCTTAGTTCTTTTTCCCTGTTGTTTGGTTCAACAAGGAAGTTAAAGTAATTTTACTATCCTCCTCTCCCCTCTCTGTGAGACAGCTTATGCCTACTAAACACCTCTTTCTTAGTAGAATGGAAATAAAGACAAATGAAATACACTTAGTGCTATGGTTTAGAAATCTAAATACAAAACTATGTACCACGTTCATATAGAATATTGTCTAGAACTATGCACAAAGGAGAGAATTAATTTACACCTGTGCCAAAAGTTTGAAACAAGGTGTTCACTGCACTTGATTCCTATCAAGTACAGCAAACCCACAGAAAGATTGGGAATTTTTTTTTTATTTGAATGGTGTTCGAGTGGTGTTTGTTTTTTTTAAAAAAAAACAACAAAACAACAAACATTGTTTTCTTTGCCAATATGTCTACCTCCTAAAAAACTTACAAGGCATTTAATATGTAGAGACAGAAGGAATAAGTATAGCACGGCTGGATAAAGTATATATAGCTCTGACAGTTTGAACTTGTGAATGTGAAGAAATTATGTCATCTGGTCAAAACAATCCTATTTGGTTACACTATTAGAAAATAAGAGGAAGCAATCATATCCCTGTCCTCATTTTTAATAGAGTATTTCATACACTTGTCAGTTTTCTTTTCCAGTTTGTAGAAATGAGTATGTGAGAATGAGTAATTATCAGTTCTAAAAATAACAGATAAAATCATTCAGAAGTGGAGCCCTGCTGGGGCTGTATAACTGGTTAAGATCGGGTTTCTTCTTGGAATGCTCTCAGGTCCTGCACCACAAGATGATGTACATCCTTAAATCCTCTTGGATCTGAATGGTAAAAAGGAATACATGTTCTGCAAGGCAGAGTAAATGACTTCCTGTCTCAGCAAGAATAAACATATAAACTAAGTGCAAAATGTATTTTTCTTGCCTGTGCATCGTTATAAATTATATTTGTTGTGGTAAACAATATAGACAAATAGATTGCAACCACATTACTATGACTGAAACTTGTTTTGCTAGCTATAGAGAAAAAAAAAGTAAATGAGGATTAGGTAGGACTTTTTGGGATTTAGTTTATAAACTGTAAAGTGTGGCAAATCTCCATTTAAATAATTTGGGAAGAAAGCATGACACTTGAGTTTCAAATTCAGAACTTTCTCACTTGTGAGCTGCGTCTGCAATAGTGAACTCGTGCTGTTTCCAAGAATCTATTAAGCAAAAGGCTGCTCTGCCTTGAGTATAAAAGGCTTCCAATTTCTAACACGGCAATTTCAGACACTCTGGATTTTTTATTTCTTTGTTGTTTCAATTACACGGCAGTATAGACGTCAGTAATTAACCAAGAAAATATGAGGTCAACTATTCAAATAATTAAGCTTGTAAATAGATTGCAGTTTATTTTTTGTCTTTAACACATGCTTTCAAATCACAGTGAAGACTTCATCAAGCTATTGTTTGTGTATTGGGAAAGTATATCAGACGTGTCATTCAAATTATTTTCTGTAACCAAAATACACACTGTAAGGAAAACAAAGCAGTATAAATGAGATATAGCTGATCTTTCATAGCCCTGGAAGAGTATTGCAACAAAGAGAAAAAACTTTTTTTGGCCTCTGTTGTAGTTTTATAAGATCATCATTAGGATGTTGAGGTAAAGAGTATCTGTGCAGGCGATTTAAAAGTTGTTACATAATGCTTACATTTAGGCTAGGATGAATATCTTTTTATTCCAATCATACATTCATTTTTGTTGAAACATAAAACCCGGCTTATCTTTGTCTTGCAGAACAGAGTATAATTTGTATTTACCATTACTGAGGAATGCTGTAATTATACTTGTGAAGATTAAGACATTGATGAAAAATGGGGGCCTTTTCATTTCACACGTCAGGTAGGGCAGAGACTACACTTTGGTGCTCACATTGCTCCAGTGCCGATCCCAGACATGCGCTACTCTAATAGAGAATTTCTCTGCCTGCCTGCTTGATCTTCTGCTTAGCAGAAACTGTTGCTGCAAAGTGTCTGATAATTTTGTGCTTTTGTACATAGGAAACAATGAAGTATGTGTGTGGTCTCACGATTGCAGGAATAGTAGCAAACAGATAGCTTCAGTTTATCCCTACAGTGGGTACTCAGTGAGCAGAAGTGAGTTATATTTTACATTGTTCTCATAAATCTGTTTCACTGCACTTATTCAAGTTGTGACTAGCGTTGGAAGAACAGTAGCAAAATCTCTATAAACAAAGCTAAAAAAAATACTTTTGTGTCTAATTTTTGAATTTGTTAAATGATTGTTAGATGTGGGCAGTGTTACTCAGAACATCTGTATAATCCTATTAAAATAAGAATGTTGCCAGCTTAATCATAGCATGGATTTGTGGTAGCCGACAGCTATCCTTACACTTGGAATATATCCCTCGTGTGTAACAAAATGGCTTTTATTTCATTGCTATTCATTGCAACTGAAGCATTGGATGTTCTGACTTTACAGATACTTGGTTCAGTGAGAGATGTTTACCTAAAATGAAACTGAGTAGCCTATGGCTCAGCCTCAATGCAAATACGTGCCGAAGAGACCAGTGCCCTAAGAAAAGTCATAGCAGAGAGCTTTGCACAGGTTAATTAAGCGTTTGGGGGAGGCATTTGTCTTAAAATTTATATAATTTCTTTAACACACTTTTAAGACACTTAGTATTGTTAAAAATGTAGAGAGGAAAGAGAAAATAGACTTGCCCTGCTTTTGGTAGCATGTGAGATACCGTTATAATTGCTAGCAGTTGTTACATGTAAATCAAGGGAAGAGTTTTAGAGTTTTTTCCATTTATATGGACCGAAAAAGCACACCTTATGTGAAGAGCAAAGAGTTTATTGTTAGTCTAACTGAAACCTTAACAGTCTAATCAAATAGTTATTATTGTTTGTTACATACAAATAAAGTAGAACAATATTGCATAGAAGATCTCATTCTTAATACATTCAAATTGTTACATACACTTCCTAATCTTCCTCTTTGCTCTGATGTTATAGTTACCTTCCAGTTTCTCTCTGGGGCCTTGACAGCTTCAGTTGCGCTCAAAAAGAGTGGGTTGCAATGAGTCATCAGCATCCTTTACTAAGACAGTATGTTGTACATGCTTTATTTTCACCTCATTCTAGGCTTCCTTTGAGGCTAGTTTAAAGTCTTCTTGTAACGTGCTGTACACCTTGATCTTTATTCACTGGTTTGTAGTCCCATATTACATCCTAGATGGTATGTTTTACATGTTGGATGCTTATTCTTTCTTCTCTTATGATCCACCTCCCAAGGTTTCAACCTTTAGTGACCAGTAATTGACTACTGAAGATTTTTGTGCTGTTCTGGGTCTTGCATCTGTACTTTGAAGGCCTCTGCTCTCATTTCATGCCAGTATTCCTCTATGCTGTGTTTTTATGCTAGATTCATAGATAGCTTGCTACATGCAGAATAACAACTCACTGCTATTTTCCAGTAGATATAAAACACTATATCAAAATTCTAATAACAGTGGGGTTTACACTCCACTGTTGTACAAAGCTAAAGCAAATCAGGTCAGGTAGGAATTACCTAATAACTAGACAGTTGCTGTTACAGCTTATTATGCAAAAGATGATGTTCTGGACAAGCCTCAAACAAGTCTAGACAAAAGCTGACAACTCCCTGTCTTGAAGCTTTGCAGAGTTAGTACAAAGGTTGTGATCTGTTATTAGCAGTGGTGACAATTTTACTGAGTTACAGAGCTCCACAGCAGCTTGGTGACTTGAAGCCAGTGTTGCCATTCAGTATCAGTACTTAGATGATATGTAATTTCATCATGAAATTCACACAGAGTTTTTCCTTCTCTCTGTTTGCAATTTTTGATGTTGTTTTTCTAAATTTTGAATTCTGGATTATATTAATATTGTTCCTATCCTATTCTGAAAACACTAAATGGGAAGACAACCAAGGATAATGTCTGCTGTGGTTTAAATATTTTTGGGATAGGTTTTGTTTTGTTCTACCTTAAATTATTAGATTACCAGCTAAATCATTGTAGTAATACCTTGAAAAAAGTAGTCCTCTATGGAAACTGAAGGAAAGAAATGGGTATTTGAGGTAGTCTTCCCAGTGGTTTCAGTTGCCTCAAGCTGTCAGCTGAGCTCTCAGTAGAGCTCTCAGTAGCGCCCTCCCCCCAAAAAACTCCATCTGGAAATTCTCTGACATACTTGGCAAAAATATCCAGACAGAATCCCAAAGCCAGCTTTCACTTACAAGAAGTTGAAGCAACCCAGTGCTATCCTATGTCTGTTTAGGATGCGTAGTTCAATAAAACTTGGCATGAGGAGGAAATAAAAAGGCAAAGGCAATAGGTCCTCACATCTTTAATTCTGTGCCTCTTGAAGTTTGTACAAGTTATCTGTGAGCAATTCAGCTACTCCTGAGTGAGGACGTTCCAGTATAGTACAGTGGGGGATATTAGCAGCAACTTGATGAAGCATGATGTGACTAGAACACCTGGGAGGATGGTGCCCACACGCTTAGCACCTTGTTTATGATCACAATAAAAAGGTGTGTGCCCCCTCAAGAGAAGTTCCTTAGCTTCTTTTCACAGCTGCTTTGCGTATGTTGGGCTGAGGACTGAGCCAGTTATTGTAAGGGATTTTTTTGCAGTTGATCTGTATTTTCTGGAGGTTTAATGCTCTGTAAGTGAAATTAAAGATTTTGGTGGATTATGTGTTTATGTGTAAGCAGGTTGTAGAATGGGAAAAGTATTTGGAAAATATATTTTCTGTGGAGTAGGCTGGAAATGAAAGATGAAAGGAATTTAGCATAAAGGACTGCAAAAATAGAGCAATATTAGAATAATGAGTGCTGAAGGAAAAGTAATTGTGTTAGAATAGTACAGATAGAAAGATGATGTTTGGTGATTTACCGGTAATTTAGGAAATTGGTAAATGGGGGAAAAAACACCTCATTCCCTCTCCGTAGAAGCTGTGCTCACCATACAGTGTTGTCTCTAGTTTCAACTTTATGAAGTGTTGGTGTAGAGCTCCCTTATTTTTTTTCACATGCCTGTGTACAGATCTTAGTCTTGCTTATAGCTATGTAAATGAGAGCCATGTTATTGCAAGCTACTTAAAATTATCCATGATCTGTTTGAAAAGAAACAGCATAAGCCCCTTTGTTTGGGTGGGGGAAGTGTCCACAGAACATTTGTGAAGTAGGCCAGCATTCCCCAAAGAACAAGAAGGAATCTTTCTTGTAGGCTTTTAAAGTATTTTCCTGGGGATTGAAATCTGTAGTAGCTGGGTTTCAATCTTTGGCAACTGTTGCAAGAGCAACAAAGTGGGTTTCCATTTCATTGTAGAAATTACTACCAAAGGTTAAGTCTTGGAAACTTTTTTTTTCTTAAGTAAGGTGGGGCACATCGATCGATGTATGTGGGTTGAAGCAATTTATAATATTAAACTTTTATGCAGCAGCATTGAAAGCAGAAGAATTTTGAGGCCTATATTTTATTTTCCATTCTACCATGGGCCGCATCCTTTTGGTAATTAGCTGAATCTATCTACTGCAATCAATGAACTTGTTAAAGAGCAATTATCTATGTCTGTGTTTTTAGTGTACTTTGAGTTACTTGTGTGTTTGTTATAGGTGCACAGTATTGATGTTTGTACTATATTAAACACAGAAAAATTAAAAGCATTAACTATTCTTTATTAATAGATAGTGTTTTAGCTGTACTGGACAAGGATTTCACTGTTACCAGGAGAGCAGGAGACAACCTCCAGTACAGCAATTAGGTAACAAGGAATCATTACTTTATGTTTCTCTGCTGGCAATTCTGGTTTGGATAATTATTATTAGAGGAATAGATTACATAATGTAGGAGTTAACTTGTCGGTTGCACAAGTGGTATATTACTTATGCTTATTGCTTATACAAAAAAAAAGGAAAAAAGAAGCAATAGATACCAAGTTAAGAATTTTGTTGCAAATATAAATTGATGTATGTTTAGAGATGTATGAAGAGATTTGGTGTGTTCAGCTAGCCTAATTAACTCCCTTCTACAGATGATCTCTGCAATCCATCCAATGATCAGCTGTAAATGAAAATACTAATTCATCAAATAAAAGGCCTAATTTTCTAGACAACATTTTTTTTCCCCTCTCTTATTAGCTGTCATTTACAGCATGCACAGCTAGGCATGGCTGCCAGTGCTGACAAAGCCTGTGTCTGTGTGAGAAAAAAAATGAGAGGAAGGGCAGGATTGGCTATGTGGTTTTGCAAAATGATTTTTAACTGTTTGGACTTCTGTCGTGGGTTAGGGCTGGGCTGGCCACTAACACAGACAGACGCTCTCTAACCCCCTCTTCCCCCCCCCAAAAATGGGAACGAAAAGGGAATGAAGCAGAGAGACTTCCGGGTTAGAGAAGAAAAAAAACACAAAACAAACTAGAACAGCTTTAATGAAACAATAATAGAAATAATAGTGGAATGATAAAAGTAAAGAACTATATACAACTATAGATAGTAGCCCGATATCAAACTCGACTCCCTCCCCTGATATCAATCACCATTGGTGCTGCAGAGCAGGTGGTACTGGGGAAGCCCCAGACTCAGCGGGGATGAGAGCTGGATACAGGGAGCTGGATTCGGGAACTCGGGATCCAGGTCAAAAGCAAGAGGTCAGATGGAGTCCTCCCTGGACACCGGCCACTGCAGAAAAGGCAAAAACTCTCGTGATCACTCAATTTATACTAAATATGACGTATATGGGATGGAATACTCTCGCTGGTCACCTGTCCTGTCTATTACTCCCCAGAGGTGCACCTTTTACTTCCTTGTGACCCCCCTTTACTACCCAGCACCCCCAGCGTGGCACACAAGAGCCAGCAGTGGCCTTGGTCACTATAGGAATAAGTATAAGCAAGAGCTTTACTGCATCCCAGTCCCAGGCAGTAACTGCAAACATCAGGTGTTATCACTGCCAGTAGCACACACTGTCTGCAAAAACATGCTGCTAACTTCAGAAAGTGCAGCCTTTTAAAAGAGATTAAACTGGAAATTAAAAATCACTAAACGGGATTGGGTTTTTAGGTAAACCCAGGACAACTTCATGCAAAACTAAGTTTCAAAAATGTTGCAATGTTTTAACTGTTGAAAACTTTGCATTGACTTTGACAACTTGCAGTCTTTTGGCGGTGAAATTCTGTGATGTTAATTCAAATTGCTATTTTAAGGTATCTATAAATAAAGGAAATCACCTTTTCAAAATCAAGAGTATGTAATAATCTTGTAGTACATACTTGATATACTTGATTACCAGTCTCATGAGTTTGAGTATAGAGTTGGAGATGAGTGGAAATTACTTGTGTTAACCTATCATTTCTGTTCCCCTTATAGAGATCTAGGGCTTTGCAGAGTCTGTTTTGTCATGTTGCAGTGGGAGACGTCATTAATAGCAATTGCTTTAGGCAGCTGGAATATTTTATTTTTAATTTTTTCTCTCCTTTTGGAAAGACAGAGCTCTGAGCTCCTCAAGATATGCTACTACTTGGCAAAGTCACTGCCAGAGGTGCTAAGTGTCTCTTTGTTGATGTTTGTTATTAAGTACAATTTTTAATGACAAGTTTAGTATCTTGCTATGTCCTTTTGTCTTAGCCTGCTTATTTTTTAAATGAGGCTGGGTTTCCTTGTTATTTGTTTGTTTGTTTTCTCTAATAACTCATTTCTAGTGACAAAGATCACTCTGAGTAATGACCATGATATCCCTTACCCGGGGGGCACACACGATATTCAGAATCAAGATGTCGGCCACCCACTGGCTTATGCTACCGCCAGAGCTCCTCAGGGAGATCCTATACTAAGCGTAAAAGGTTTGGCCTTGGTGAGCGACGTAGTTTGCCAATGCAACTTCAGTTTTGCTGAATTAGGGATTTCTGTACAGCCTGATAAAACAGTAAAATTTTGAGCTTTATGGTCACGATCCTGCTTCACTCTGTATATGCCTCCTCATTTTCTGGTTTCCAGCAGCTCTGTCTTTGCTTCCTGGATTAATATTTCAGGTTTTTGAGACATTTTGCCTCATTTCTTCAGTCTCTGCCTCCAGAGTATTCTGGCCTGATTGCCCACTTACACATCTCATCAGATATAAAGTACCGCTGACACCACTTTTCACAGCACTTTCTTCTGACTGCATCACACCCCTCTCTGCCCTCCTGTTCTAGGCTTTGTTTTTACCTTGGTTTAATTTCACACGTGAACACGTCATCACAATTTCTGTGCATCTCTTCTTTTTCTATTCTCTCTTCTTCTCAGTTATGTCTGTGGCAATGTTTAGCAAGCAAAACTGAAGATGAGACCTGCTACTCCTGTGAAGGGGTTGCTGACGTGTATTAGTTGCCTGTATCTTCTAATCATAAGGGGCTATAAGAGAAATTACTTTTGTATCATCTATGGAAGACTACGTAGTTACGACTTGTCTTTCCTTGTGCTTATGCATTCCCTGTGCTTGTTTATGACCACTTACTGTATATTGCTATTACAACAGATTATAGTCTATTTGGTTTATAAACCTGAGTTTGTACGTCTGTTAGCGTAATAAGGATATAGACCTGATCAGAACTCTGCATGTACAGAACGTAATCTGATAGACAATTCTTTTAGGCCATTTTTCTCAGCAAGATATTGAGTGAATAAGTAAGTCAATTATTTTTGTTTCCCTTGATGTGTTTTTCAGCTTCTGTAATCTTTAACCGTATAAAGAAAAAGAGGGAAGGAAAAAATAAAATGCCATGTAGAAATTGAATGTGTTTTTGAATTGCACTTAAAGATTTTGGGAGTCACAGTAGACAGAAGTGTGTTTGAATAAATCAGATCTTAGTTGGCTTGTGTGGTGGAGGGAAAAAAAAAAACACCACCACAAAACGACAAAATAAACCACAAACATTTAACTTGCTTGTTTTGCTAAAGAATTAGCAGGCATATTTAAAAAAAGAACTTAGCATTTATTTTTGTTATTAGGCAGCAAATAAAAATGTATAGTGTTAAATGTTAAAAAAAAATTTTTTTAGAAACATTTCAAAATTATGTTTAAATAAAACCCCAAGGCCTAGTTTCATCAAAATGTTACTGGTGACTTGACCAATTGTTCAAGTTCAATAAGTATTTTTACTCTCTAAATATCTCAAGGAATTTGCTACACTCCACTGCCCAGCAGCATACTAGTGCAGCTCCAGATACAACTATAAAAGCTGAAAATTGGTTACAATGAGTTTCATCAGTTTAAAGAAACTGATATTATGTCCAACAACATAGAAACGTAAATTGACAACTATCATTTCAGCTATATGCCATGTAGCTGCTGAACAAGTAACTCCTGGAGAAATTCAGTTTTCTTTCAGCTGGCTTTGCTTACAGTCTTAAGTGCCATGAGAGTGGAATACAATTCTCCAAGTCCAATTTAGCAGAAGACCAGCATGAAATAAGTTAAGTAAATATCAAGTAAAGTTACCAAATAAAGGCATTAAGTGGAAGATGGTAGACCTGTGCAATTCTAAATAGAATCATAGACTCATAGAATGGCCTAGGCTGGAAAGGACCTTAGAGATCATCTAATCCAACCTCCCTGTCATGGGCAGGGACGCCTCTCAACTATATCAGGCAACACATATAGCCAGGTTCATATGCACTTCAATGGCTTTAGGGGTTCCTTCCAGTTTGCTGAATGTGTATTTACTGAGGTTTTGTTTTTAAGCTGAGGCTGTTAGTTCTGGCACTGAATTTAAGATCATGTTACCCCCTGTATCCTTCACCAGGTTTCCACCCAATCCTGTAACGTAAGGGTAGTTTGATACCTGTGAAACTGGCTGATGTTGAACTTCAAGACTTCAAAGTGGTGGTCGGTAGATCAGGAGGAAGAATCAAGCTGTGACATTATGGGCAATATCTTACTTGTCCAGTATTACCCTATATGGTTCATGAGAGTTTAGTATTACCATGATACTGTATGTGTGGTATTTCTAGCTTTGTTTTGCTCATTTCTTGAAAGATTTTGAAGGAATTATGACATGTTCTGCTGGCAGAACTCTACTTTGTAATAAAATCTATATAAAATACATAACATTGCATTAATAATACAACATATAGTGCCTTTGTCTATTCCCATGATTTTGGGTTTTTTATTATTTTTTTTTGTTTCTTTTGTTTCATTTATTAATACTTTTCCACCTGGAGTATAAAGGACAGAAGCAGAATTACATTTTTTTTATTTTTAAAACTATTTGTTCTGTGTCAAGGTTTTGTCTGTGAAGAGTGGGTAGGTCTATGCAACTTCACATAATATACTTGCTATTGAATATAAATATGAATCTTGCATTGTAGATATGGCCGGAATGCAATTGACAATTAATGCAATGAACAAAAATCATGCTGATATAGTCCCTCATATTTTATTAAAACTTTAGATAAATGGACTTGATGAGTGCTTGATTTAAAATTATCAAAGTGTGCACTATTAAAACCAGGAAGTTCTTTTAGAGAGAATTCAATACTAAGTTGGCTTTCATCAAAATTGTGGAGGAAAAAAAGTCAATTATTGCAATCATATTACCTTTCAAGTATGTCCAATAAAGTCTGCTAATGGTTATAATTTATTCTTTATGGAATTACTGTTTAAATGTACTGGAATACACTTAAACACGGGAAATACTAAATCAATTAAAACTTCACTTTGTATGAAAATTCTCAGTTTATGAATGCATAAGCAACCTAATCTGGAATTGGAGTTGTAGAGAAGATTGTATGGATTTTCTTTCTCCTGAATGAAAAGGGGAAAAAAAAAAAAAAGAAAAAAAAAAAGAAAAAAAAAGAAAAAAAAGAAAGAAAAAGCTGTAACTTCCACCTTCTTTGCTTGATTGAAATATCCTCAATTATTATATGTTGTCTGAGGTAACGGATTCTGAAAAAGTAGTTTTAACTTGCACACTTCTTAGTCTTCCTTAGCTTTCCCTGAAATAATGCAATGGACACATGTACTTGTCACAAGGTCTGCCAGTAAATAACTTAAACATTTTGCAGTTGTTTCTCATTGCTCTACCCTGTTATCTCTTTTTCAAGGTGAGTAGTGAGTAAGGTGAAATTAGGCACCCTCTGCTAGAACTGATTATGTTTGTACTGGAAGCTTATATTGATAGTTCCTACTTCTCTGTTGTTTGGAAAGGTGACCAAACTGATTCGTCACTTATTCCCTATTTGACATATTCTCTGAAAAGAATAACAGTTTTATTTGGAAGCACTTGAAATTAAGACATAACATGAAGCTGCTGCTACCTAAACGATCTTGGAAGCTGTTGCTTTATTGTATGAAAAAGAACATCAGGTAGTAGAAAGGTGAAGAAACAGCAGAGGGGAAAAAATTCATTGAAAGCACTTTATGAGGCAGGCGGTATCGAAAAAACAATAGGGAAGAATCTGGGAGATGAGACAAGCTTATTAGGCTGTAAGCAGGAGTGCAATGATGAGATTTCCCTTTTTACTTCCCATTTCTATGTTCTTATTTACAAAATATATGTTTATAAGTACAAAGAGATTATAACATATGCCCTTCCACTCAAGCAGTGAAGTCCAAAATGAATGAAACATTAGAGTTTATTATTATTTTATACTCCAATGACATTGTATATATCATATTGTCACGCACAAATCAAAATGGCATATACATGTAACTGAAATGTATTATCTTAACCTTTTCATTCTTTTGCTGGAATATATCACTCCTGCTGCTCTGCTCCTTAGAGCTCTGCGCTTCACACAGTGGCCTTGATATCTGTTATTGGGTAGAAGTTTGCCCGCAGGTTTACAAATCAGGATAGGCATTGACAGTTCCAGCCTTATAAAATTGCTACTGTGTGTCAAGGTGAATACTTCTGACCTAGTTTCTGAGAACATACTTAGTCCAATGAAGCAAGATTTTTATTCATGAAGGTACTTCATCGCTGTTCAAGAAATATGCACATGCAATTTGGTTGATACTACTAGCTTTCTTATCTTTGTGTAGTTTTAATCTATGCTGCTGACTAAATGAATTGTGAGTCAATCGGTCAAGGAGGAAACAAAATTGCTGTAGATAGGTGTCGTTTTAAAATTAAAAAAAAAACACTTATTGCAAGGTATTTTTTATTGTTTCCATCCATGATTTGCAAAATGGATTACTTGTAGAATAAATTTATACTACCTTTCCAGTCTGTAAGACAACAGTGTAATGCAGTATTAGAGAGAAGTTTGTAATACGTCCCACAGTTCTTCCTCGTGCTTCACACTAGAGTATTTCTAATATTCTATCCCAGCATTAAAAATAATTATTTATTTTCCTTTTAAAAGAAAAGAAAAATAGTAGCCTAGATTGGATAAGGGAAAACTAGAACGGTGAATGTCGATGTGGTTTAATGTCTCCCACCTGTCAGCCCATGGAATGATAAAAGCAACAGGCAGGAAACTTCAGTACACAGAAGCTGTTCTCTAGGGTTATGGTTTTGCATTATTGGAGATACCTTTCTCCACTCATTCTGAGTATTGAGTGCTCCCTTGACAATGAACTCTTGTCCTGTTGCAGACAGTGATTTAAGGGTTTGACTGCTTGGTTGCTTGCTTTTCTGAAATGCAGAAGAGGAGATCCTTGTATCTCCTTTTGTTACAATAACCTAATACTTGATGAGGTGAAACATCCAAGATTCAGGCTGTAACAGGTGTTATAGGTAGTACTAGACTGGAGTCACTTAAATGTTTTCGCTAATTTCAAAGGTTGTTGAGTCAGAGTGGAGGAAAGAAAAAAGCTTTTAAGGGTCACCCCTTAAACTGCAACCAGAGAGAGAACCTGGATTGCCATTGCTGCTCCAGGGTCTAGGTATCTGATTTACGCTGAGTATCCTAACAGCTGGACAAACTGGTCGTAGCGGTGTTTGAACAGAAATGAGCAGTTGTCACAGCTTATAGAGCAGAGCCTGTTGAGGTTGCTCTGTAGAGTGTCTTTAATCACAGACTAAACTCTTCAAAAGGAATGGGTAGGATACACCAAGTTTATGAATCTCATTCAGGTCTTCCTGCAAGCTAGATACTGAATTATTGAGAGCCTTAGGATGTGTGCTGTGCTCCTGGGCTTTGTGTCACCAAACGTCAGTGGAGTATGTGGAAGGGAGGAAGATGGATCACTTCTAAGTAGCTTTCTTACCACTCAGTATGGTATCTTGTAATTCACTGCTCACTGTTCTTTACTTCTGTGTTTCGGTGTCTGTTGTCCAAACACTTTGGAAAGGCAAAAGAGGAAGTCTCATCTCACCAGATATCATTGTACAAGATTGATGAAATACATTTAGTCAGAATTTTAAACATGTAGGATATATAGCTTCTGACAAAGCTATTTATTAAAAAAATGAAAGGAAAAAATATTTATTAGTTGGGGGGGGGCACATGGTTTGGACAAGCATTTCTAGAGAAAGCAAAACAAAATATGTAAAAGATATGATTAGGTAAAATAGAATTGTTGTTCTGTTTCAGTAGGCTTCATATTCTGCATGATATATTTATTTTTAGTATCTGCAGTAAAATATATAATTAAACTGAAAGATGTTTACAATGTCTCATGTAGCGTACAGATGGTATCTTTACCCCTATCCGTATGTCTTGTCCTTTCAAGGACATCCCTCTAGGTCTGTTGCCTCCATAGGAACCAATTCATTTTTGGAAAGAGGTGGTCTTTAAAATTTAATTTTATCAAAATAAACTAGATCTCATGTGTATAAAATGTTTGCCAGAAACTAATTTTCTTCATTTTCCATTCATATCATTTTTCTTCATTTTCTAGCCAGACCCGTTTGTAAAGGCCAAAGAAACGATCGCTAACTGTGCATGATATATAAGAGTTGGATAGCATTAGCATCCCTGTCTTGGCTGTGGAGTGATTTTGGCCCTAATCTTTCAGTGAATTCCAAATAGATGGACAACTATTTCCCCACAGTAGAAAATGAGCCTCGGGGAAAGTGAAGTCGAGTTACTTACAGCTCATTACTGTGTCATGGGTTTTGTGCATGTATGGGTTAGCAAAGTTAGTTTTGCTTTCTTTCTCTTTTATTATCCTGTGGTGGTGAATTCTAATGGCTTAGGCCTCCAATATCCTCAGGCTACTCTCTGCTGGTTTTAGGAGAACATGAGTCTGTAAATTTGACTTTAGTTAAGTGCAGAAACGTGGTATGCAACAGGAAGAGCCGGAAATCTGTGTATTCAGTAGACAAATATCTGATAGCTAAAGCTCTGTAAAGAAGTTTTGAGCTGTATTCTGGTCTGCCACTGTGCAAAGTGGCACAGAAAATCAAAACTTCATGGCTTTCTAAAAGAAATTAAATCTTACCCACAGTGTTTTGAGTTCATGTCTGCATGAGGTGCAAAGATACAGTAGCAAAATGCCACAAGTGCCAAAGAAGATTTTCTGGGCCTGTGAGAAGTTTTACTTGTTTTGACCAGTAATAAAATGCCAAACAAGATAGAACCCATAGGTTGTGGAAGGAAGGACCTATAATGTTGGGGGACACAGAAAGAAGCATTCAAAATTTTACATCCTCTGAATCTTATACCTGCCCACTGCATCTCATGCCTACTGACTCCGCTAAAAGACCAAACACCATGCATGGTAGAAATCTCTAAGGGCAGAATTATCCAAGCCAGCAACATAAGGAAGTAGTGTCAAGTAAGTGCTGAAATAATATTTTTTTTTTAAAGCATCTTTTTAATTTGTGCCACGAATTCTCCCTAGTGATTCTGTTTTATTTATTAGACTGTCTTTCCATTTCTGACAATTTCACTGGTGAAGAAAAAATGCTGTCAGACACTTTATTAATACTGAATACATCTGTAATAATCAATATACTCTCACAAAAAGGTTTAGCATGTAGCTTCTATATTCTGGAACAATGTTCTCTGACCTTGTTGGAGGTGCATTTGCACAGGAATAGACCCTGTACACTATATATTCTTTTGCCCTTCTGAATAATTTAATTTTTGATTAAGCAGAGTTTGTTAAATCAACTTAGCTTGTAATGTGAATGACAATGAGGTCTTATTTGAAGGAAATTAGCCGCTCTATGCTGAAAGAATTTCTAGTACCAGGAGAAATAATAAGCATTCAGGCAGAATTGGTGGATTTATGTTTGTACAAAAACATAGCACTGCAAAACTATTGAAAAATTGCTTTGCTGGAGAACAGATTTTGCCTGCTATGATTTTATGCATGCTATAGGAATATAGTTTACTGAGATATAAAATCACAAAATACCCCACCCAAATCATCCAAGCAGCACTAACAAATCTATTCAGCTTTACTTATTACGCAGCTGTTCTGCTATCAGTTCTTAAAGAAAATGAGATTCAAATTTAAAGGAAACTTAATGCTACAAGCTGTGATCTGGTCAGGAATTCTTAAAGTTAATGTTCTTCATGGCTGGAGTAAGTGAAGAGAGTGCTGACTTTGTCTCTTTCTCTCTCTAGAGAATTAACACTCAAAAAATGTGGGGATGAACTTTAATTATACTCTCATGTCTGCATCTATTTGTTTGCTTAACATTGCTCTGAACTTACAACCTTAGTATAAATGTTTGCCCTTGTTACTGTTCTTTATTTCACATATAAAGATTGTATTATGGAGTTGTGGGATTTTTTTGGTTTTTGGTTGTTGTTCAGTTGCAATATCAAGTTATAGTATATGACTTAATTTTTTTTTCTATAGTCATCACTGGCACTAGAAATATTTTTGCAATATGCATCTTTACATGTTTAGTGTTTGTACCATATATATCATGTGGATGGTTTTGCATTAAACATCATTTTTTAAAAGTTTATTTTGGAGGAAAAAAATCTACAGCTGTTGGTGGAATGAACACTACCTAGAAAGATACCTCAAAGATAGGCTGAGGTTTCAGGCACTGTGACTGCTGAACATGTCATTACAGAATGTATTCGTGTATTTTTAATATATGTCTGTGTTTTCAGGATGAGTTTTTGTAATTAATTCTTTTACACATCAATGCTAAAATGTTATTGTGGCACTAGTGATGTTAGGCAGCATAAGTGAACTTGCTGTGCGCTGTAGCAGAGGCTGGCGGTGTCTCTCTTCTCTTGCTATCCCCAGGCAGTCTTAGTGCACAGCAGTTCAGGGATCACTACCTGACATCCCTGGGTACAAAGAGGAGTTAGGACCTGCTTGCTGCTTTTCTTGATGTCCTTGGGGTAACAGTTAGTTTATCCCAACAAAATTCCCTCCTGAGAATCACAAACCAACACTGATCTGATGCTCAATCTAGCTATGTTTTGCCTAACAGTGGAAAGAGCAGCTCTCCTGGAAGGGAGGGTGGAGGGAAGCATGAAATATTTCATCTCCAGCTTCCTTGTTTCAGCTCACAGAATGGAGAGGCAATGTAGATGCTGCTAGAGATCAAGTGCCCATTCCCTGGCAGGGTCCTACTCATTGCTCTAAAGAATCTTTTCTGCTCTCTGGCAGAATGGAAAGACTCACATTAGAGCACTGTTACTCATAATGTTTTTCTGAAATATGAAATTTTTTTGGAAGGAAACAGATTTCAGTTTGTCTGTGTCATGCATCAGGTGGCTGTCTTCGTTACTGGGCCACAGGATTTCCTAAGTTGAATCACCTATCCTAATTCCTGTTCAACTTACGCTTTTCTTCATCCTCTCTTAGTTTACAGTTGTTATGGTGCTCTCTGCAAACAAGGAGAGACTGAGGGCACTCTTACCAATTTGGAATTTATTATAAAATGTGGGTACAGTAGATAGAAAACTTGAGGGTGTTTGTTGTTGGGTTTGTGGGTATTTTTTGGTTTTGGGTTTTTTTTTGGTTTTTCCCTAAGGCTTCTGAAAATGACATATGTGAGTGGTGACGGTTTAAGATCTTGGAAGATGAGTTCTGTAGTGACAATCTGAGAGTACACTGTGGTGTTCCAAGTGTGTTTTATGCTGTGACACTTAATGTAGTTGTCATCATTGCTAAACACAAATGGTTATTCCTATCCTTTACAGCAGAATGTCAACTATAAAGTTAGAAGAACTACAAGTGAAAGCCTTCTATTTTGCACACTCTCTCTGCATATCAGAAATTGAAATAATAGGGACATAATAGCTAGGTTTCAAGGTACTGAAAATTTAATTTAAGGTACTGAAAATTTAAGGTACTGAAAGATAATGCTTTATATAAGGAACGGGTAGGGTTTTTTTTTCCCTGTTTGTGTAGTACCATGTATGTGTCAGGAGTTTGAAAAAGGGTACTTTGAGAGCCTGGAAACATGTCCTTCAGGCACACACAAAACCTTCAGGGTGACTTGTTAAAAGTCCTGTGAATCTTGCAACCTCTTCCTGTGAGAAAGGGTAAATGTATTCAAATGAGTTTAGTAAAGATGCTTCTTTTATCAGTCTTATGGCACTTAAAATAAAAAGAGCATGCTGCAACAGTCTGCTGAAAACAAATATTAATTTACTTCTGAAATGCAGACATACTCAAATACTGCCAGGTTTTCTGTGGACAGTTACTGGAAGAACAAGCAACTGTGTACCTCCCTTCTTCCATCTCAAATGATAGTTTAATACATATAGAATACTTTGAAAAACAGTTCACTGAATCAAGCATCTTTGTCTTCACAAGCTGCTTTATCTGTCAGTTGACTGTCAGTTACACCACTGCATGCTAGTAAATGTGTCTTAGTAAAGTAACACACGCACCTGGGGGAAAACTGAGGCAAATAATACAATTCTGTGTACACCCATGGCTGTTCATCTGGACAGTCTAATAGGAATATGAAGTACATGGAAAATAAAAACTGCTTAGGAAGGTGGTCTTTACTGCAGACTGTATATAAACTGTTTTTTGACATCATGTGGAGTTGTTTCAATTTTCACTAGTCTTTGTTTTCAATTTTCAAAAGATTCTTTGGAGCTGAGAGTTGATCTAGAGATTTCTTTTTGTCAGTCATGCTTTAACAGGCTGTCTTGATGGAGAGTGCTATTTTTTCCCAGGGCATTGTGAATTAGCAAATGTATGATGTGGTCTTACAGGAGGAAGAAATGCTGTTACTGCTAGAACTTTCTGGGAGGTTTTTCAAATGTTTGCCGCCTTTACTCTCAAATACAGTGGCCAAATGATGTACATGCCATATGGCTGGTGCCTTGCTGCATCTTTCTGGTTAGTTCTTACAGGTGTTCCTAAAGGGTTTTGCTTTGCTTGTGCACATGGCTTTTGCTTTACCTATTAAATTGTGTTTGTCTCAACCCACAAGTTTTAATTTGTTTGTTTATTTTGATTCTTTACCTCATCCTGCAGAGAGGGAGGGGGAGTGAACGAGTGGATAGGTGGTGCTTAGTTGCTGACTGAGATTAAACCATGATACATGGTAAGTATGAAAATGCAGATAACGAATCCTTCTTTATTTAGCCGTGCTTTCCAAAGAGATTGGATGACCTCCATGACTAGAAGCCAGTGCCTGTAATTTCTGGCTGGATTTTCAAAGTTTTCCCAGAAACGATGGAGTTTTAAATGGTTCCTTCCTTGCTGAGATGCTTCCTTTCTTTTCTTGACACTACAGCAATGAAGATCAGATGGTGAGCTGAAAGTAATCTTCTATGACCAGGTAAATCACCTAGTGGATGAGGGAAAGGCTGTGGGTGTTGTCCACCTGGACCTTAGTGAAGCCTTTAACAGTGTCTCCCACAGCATTCTGCTAGAGAAGCTAGTGGCTCATGGCTTACTTAGACAGGTGTAGTCTTAGCTGGTTAAAAATTGTCTGGGTGGCCAAGCCCTGAGAGTTGACATAAATGAAGTTAAATCCACTTGACAGCTAGTTACAAGTAGTGTTCCCCAGGGCTCAGTTTTGGGGCCACTCGTGTTCAATAATGTTATCAATGGTATGGATGAGATGACTGAGTTTGCAGGTGACACCAGGTTGAGTAGGAGTGTTGATCTGCTCAAGGGTAGGAGTGTTCTGCAGCGGGATCTGGGCAGGTTGGACTGATGAGCCATCTAACAAGGCCAAGTGCTGGGTCCTGCACTTTGGTCACAACAACCCCAGGCAGCGCTACAGGCTTGGGGAAGCGTGGCTGGAGAGCTGCCTGGTGGAAAAGGACTGGGGGCTGTTGGTGGACAGCCGGCTGAACATGAACCGGCAGCGTGCCCAGGAAGACCAATGGCATCCTGGCCTGCATCAGAAATAGTGTGGCCAGCAGGACCAGGGGAGGGATTGTCCCCCTGTACTTGGCACTGGTGAGGTCACAGCTTGAGTACTGTGTTCATTTTAGGGTGCCACAGTATGACAGACATTGAGGTGTTGGAGCGGGTTTTGAGAACAGCAACAAAGCTGGTAAAGGGTCTACAGCACAACTCTTATGAGAAGTAGCTGAGGGAACTGGGGTTGTTCAGCCTGGGGAAGAGGAGACTGAGGGGAGACCTTATTGCTCTCTACAAATGCCTGAAAGGAAGTTGTAGCGAGGTGGAGTTCAGTCTCTTCTCCAAAGTAAGTAGCAATAGGACAAAAGGAAATGTCCTCTTGTTGTACCAGGGGAGGTTTAGATTGGATATTAGGGAAAATTTCTTTACCAGAAGAGTTGTCAGGCACTGGGAGAAAAATTGCATATGGAAAGTGTTCAAAAAAAGTGTAGTTGTGGCACTTTGGGATATGGTTTAGTGGGCATGGTGGTGTTGGTTTGACAGTTGGACTTAGAACTCTTTTCTGGCCTTGATTCTATGATTCTTGCATTGCATGAAAGAGCAAAATGCAGGTATATTTTTAATGAAGACATGTTTGTCAACTCTGCCAGGTCTCTTCTGTATTTGTCCATATAATTGCAAATTTTTTTTTTACTTCAGACTCTGATAAACCACTTTTTGGTCTAAGAATTATCTATGGTAAGTTAGGAGAAAAGATAATAGTGGGTCTCTGAATATCTTTCTTATGAGAGCTTACTAGATTTTGTTTAATTCCTGGTTTATCTGCATGCAGAACAAGACAAGAATGTCAATGGTTTGTTTATAAAATAATACAAATGAAAGTATCCAAATCATCCATGAAAAAGCAGTTAGCATTTCTAATCAAAATATGCATGAGAATGTAACAAATACTGGTTGCAAAACATGAGGAAGAGAGATTCAGGTTTACCTTATCATCCTCTGAAATGCAATCAATGTGTTCAGTCTTATAGTGTGGTGGCAGTGGGCTTTTGTTTGTTTGTTTGTTTTTCTTGGCAATTCTTCATTCTCTTTCCTTAGTGAGGTTGAGAAATGTTTGGTCACTTGTGCTGCTGCCTGGTGAGGTAGGTTGACTTTCTTAGTAACTAAGAGAATGTCTGTTAGTAGTATGCCTGCTTCAAAAAAACCCAACCTATTTCCAGCATAATGATTTTAGCATAATAATGGGCATGATTTGATTCTTGCCCATCTCAAGTATAGAATGTCAGCTGTGGACTGCCAGCAACAAAAGTTCAAACTTTTTTTTTTTTAGTTCAGGAGCAGGAAAGTTGTCACTGAGCAACAGTTGATAATAGATCTTCCTGGAGGAAAAGGAGAGAATTTTCTTAGGTTGTAACTGGCATAAATAGTTAAAAACAGTCACTTAGCTGAAATTGGAGAGTCTGCCAGATTTTAAGATATTCCCCAATTGCCTAAACCTTCATCCAGATGGATTTAAGTAACTTGATTTGGATTCATATGTTTTGATGCAAATTAGTTGGTACAAGTTCATATCTTGCCTAGGTCCTATTTAGCAATTAAATTGTGTTGAATGTATAATGAGAGAAGTGCCTGAACAGAAATTTAAATATAATATTTTTAATATAATTCAAGGTGAATTAGTTTTATAAGCAGGTTCCTTTTGGTCCTGGTTTAGTTTGGGGAAGCGGGTCTTCCTTTGGTGATCACGAAGCCCATGTCTCCATTTATCCAGTACTACATATTTTAATAACTCTAATGTACAGAGCACATGTTATAAGAGAGGAGGCAGAAATTGGAAAGCTTTTATCTAACACCATGTGAGAAAGACCAGACATGAACATTATTGCTGCGAAATAATAGGGCTGTTTAGTCTAGAGAAGAGGAGAGTGAGGGGAGGCCTCATCACTCTCTACAACTACTTGAAGGGAGGTTGTAGAGACGTTGGGGTTGGTCTGTTCTCCCTAGTGGAGAGTGATAGGATGAGGGGAAATGGATTTAAGTTGTGCCAGGAAAGGTTCAGGTTAGATACTAGGAGGAATTTCTATACTGAAAGGGTTGTCAGACATTGGAACAGGCTGCCTAGGGAGGTGGTTGAGGCACCGTCCCTGGAGGTGTTTAAATGACGGGAGGATGTTGCGTTGGGGGAAATTGATTAGTAGGTTGATAGGACTGGGACAAAGGCTGGACTTGATGACCTTCAAGGTCTCTTCCAGCTGATATGATTCTATGAGTCTATGAAATCAAAGGCCAGCTCTGTGTTAGCAATAGTGCGGTGTTAGAGGACTGTTGTGAAACAGTTGATGCTGAGAACCTGACACCCGTGCTGTGTGCCTTTTAGAAAGCTTTGTTTTGCATTAGCTTTAGTCCTATGGAGTGGAGAGCCTGTCAGAGGTAAGAGAACACTAAGTGGTGTTCTTGGAGTACCTTTATTTTAGCTTCACATTAAAAGAATCCATTTGTCCCTTTCAAGAATTCTCTAAGATGTGAAACAAAGCATTATGAGTGGAAATTATCTGATTCTTTGTAAGAAAGTGTTGCTCATCTAAACTAACATAGCTAAGAAGGACCCACCCAGAGACAGGTATGTATAAAACTTGATTCTAGTAAAATTGTGTATTCTAATAATGAGGAATATCTGGTAAACAGGTACATATCTGAGCATGAATTTATGCATCAGGTATATTCTGGGAAAATCTGCCTGAAGGAAGTAAGTCTAGATAAACGTAGCACTTCTGTAATAGTTACAGTGATCTTTTTCATACTTTTAATGAGAAAGCTCAGAAAAAAGGATGTAAGCCTGACTTTGCCCAAGTCAGTTCTGAACTTTTGTTGACCTGAGAGACTTATCCTGAGTTTTGAAAGATGCCCATTCCCCATCTGCCACTGTTTCAACTGCCAGAAAACTGTCTTAATGGTTGAGTGGACTTATTTCAGATGTTCTGGGGTCTTTACCTTCACAGTCCTGATGGAATTAATGTCACATCCTAAGCTTTCAGAACGATGACTCAAGTTTGCTGATTCCCAAGCCAGGATTAAGGTGAATCAACACCAAGGTTCTTAACACCATTTTTATTTATCAGTGAACAAAGAACTAACACCAATGTGCTCCAGTTGCCCGTTTAACGCTAATAGCACACCTCACGGTAAAGAACCATTAGCATAAACAGAAGAACCAGCCTTGCCATAGATAACCCTTTTGCTGGAACTAGAAAGAAAGAGAGAAGGAAGATGATAGGAAAAGCAAGCCCACCGCCCTCGGATCCCATGGTGCCCACAGTACACGCAGTGTTCTCCTTGTGGCGGGCAAAAAGCGCCCTGAGTGCCCAGGGTGAGCGTCTCTTACCCTGTCAAGTTCCTGCCATGTCGTGATGTTCACCTCTTGTGGAAAATTACCGGAAACGGGCCTGGGGGATAGTGGCAGCTCCTGAGGGATCACCTCTCCCTCTCCTGGCTTGGCTTCTTCGTTCTTGCAGCCCCAGCCTGAAGCCCTGCCTGCCCTCACACACCCCGGTGCAGGACTGGGGCAGGGGGCTCAGGAAGGTGCTGGGTCACCTCCACACCAGTGTGGACGGGTGCCAGGCAGATGACTCTGGCCTGCTTAGGTTCAGAAAAGGCCCAGACATTTTTTTAGCAGCCCCTCACAATTAGGGAACCAGTCTTCCTGTCAAATAAAATCTAATGTGCCCTTTGCATTTCTAAACTTTCAATAATTTGAATTTACATACTCATTCTTTCTACCATTTAATGTTTTGAATCTTAGCTTTCTTTTCTCTCTTCTTTCTCTCCTTCTTAAAACAGGCAAAATATTTTGCTGTGTTTTAGAGTTTGGCTTGTTAATTTGAGTTTTACTGGTCAATGTGGTTGGTCTGGACTTTTTTGGTTTGATGTCATGTGTCATGTCCCTCCCACCTCAATAAGTACAAGATCTTGAAGGCAAGGGTAACCACATAAAACCAAAGCGCTGCCCCTGCACTCTTTGTCTGCGTAGTGTACTGTCAGAGGTAGGAAAGATGAGGCTTTTGGCTGCTTTGCCACTTCCTATATTCTGCATCCATTTTGGGCTAATGCAGGCAGCAGAGAAGGTGAGATGGCAGAAGAGGCTGTTACCATTTTCTCTATTCCATGGCAGAAGCTGGGCTCAGGCAGCGGTTTTCTAAGTAACATACAACATAGGCCTTGGTTTACTAAGGGACATTCTTCAGGGCTCCTTAAATACTTTCTTATTTCCTGAGACCTCAATGTGATGGGAAACTATTTCCTCACATTCTAGTTCTCAGTCACTAACATGTGACATGGCAGTAGTATTGGGCCAGGCTCTTCTTTGAGAAGACAGAAACCTGGGAAAAGTTTAAAAACAGTCTTTAGTGCATCACCCAGAAGTAATTTGGAAGAATGGGCTTTCTTCCAATTAGGTCTTCGAGAGTTTTCTGTGAGAAAAGTGTAAAACTTGGCTCTCTGAATGAACACAATATGCAGGCACTTTTCAGCCTGAGCATGTTTCAGGGGAGCATTATATTCACGTTTTGGCTCTACAGACTTAAAGAATATGCAAAAAGTCAATCCCTCTGGGTAATAATGTTAAACATTGAAGCGTATGAGCACACCTATCTCCAGAGACAGCTTGAAATCTAGAGGGAATATACCTATGTTAGCTGCATGACAGTGCCAGCAGGATCTCTGTCATGAAAAAACTGAAACTTGCCAGATGTTTGTATCTGAAATACACCTCAAGCCCAAATGACATCAGAATGATCATTGTGTTGGAGCGAAGGCCTTTTCACTACATAAAGCCTGCATTTACCATACGGTTAGAGGTGTAACTAATTAAAGTGAGTGAAAGCTACATCTTCTCATTTTATAGTGAAGGTGGCAGTGAAAACCTAGGAGGAAAAACAACAAAAACAAACAAACAAAAAACCCCACGTTACACAACAATAATCAACCTCTGGCCAACTATAAAAGTTGAACCTGTGTGCATATATTTCGGAATATATGCTGCTGCTGTTTAAGACCACACTGATAGTGGGATGGCTAAATGGAGACTGAGACCAGAACACTTTCATCACATATGCTCACATTTACAAGTTAGAGGATTTCTGTGCCTTGCAGGAGACATGGTGGTCTGCCAGAGAAGTTGGATGTGCTAGCATACCGATTTATGCTGTAATGTGTGCAGCATGAACACAAGGGTGCCTGGGCATCTCCCTTTGCTTTCTTTTGGTCTCTCCTGTGTACCGTGGGAATCTCTTAGATATCCCCAAGGGTCTCCTTTGACTGAAGTTTAAACTTTCATGCTGTGGGCAGCAGTTCTGCCCGCATCGGTGTGTTTGTCCCAGTGTTGTAGCTGGCTAGGACTGACCCAGAGCCACTTGTGGCCTCTTCCCTCATGGGTCACTCTGCAGCTCCTCACCACGCAAACTCTGCTGGTTTTGCACAATATTGCTGTGATCCATTTTACTTACCAACACATTTCCATAAAATGTTTTCTAGAACAAGTACTGTTCGCTAACTGAACCTGTCTAAATTAGATAGTCCGAGGGACAGAGAAGAAATGAAACGTGAAGTAAGGCTGCCTGTCTGCAGTTGGGTTGGAGGTTGTTGTTTGACCAAAGGGTAGACCCTAGACTCTCCAAGTCTAGCCCAGTGTCACTGGGTCCTTCTTTGCTCACAGGAAGTTAACATGGCTCAGCTGCCGATACTGTGCCTAAAGATCCAAAGTTGTGAATTCTGATGGCTGTAACAGCGATGATGTGAAATACCACCATTCATTGCTGGAAGCTGGCTGTTTCCTGGAGGTTACTGCCTCAGGATGCACGCTGGCTCCTGCTCTGTAAAGCACTTGATCCACATCTACTTCTGCTGTCTGCTCAGTTGTGACAGCCACATCCCTCCGAATTTTCTCCGAGATAGCTGGGAGAAGGAACACCTTCTGTTACACATGGGAAAGTCCTCAGAATCTCTATTAAAAATGGGGGCATTATGGGCAAGAGGTGAGCTACTGAGAAACAATAATATCTTTTGATAAGTTCACTGTGCATTGAGAAGTGATACTATTTGGATTGTTTTCATTTTAAACATCTGTGAATCCATAGCACTATTAGTGGGTAGTAAAGTGCTATCAATACCCCAAAATCCAGTTATCTAATTCCCTTTATGGATTTTTACCTCCATTTAGTTTAGAATTGTTGGATAGTTTCCAACAGTAACTGGTCTGTTGCAATATACCCGTATATATGCATTTTTCTTCGTGAGATAAAAGCAAAAGTGAAAATTAAAGCTGTTTATTTAACATAATGTAGCAACAGTTTCATGTGTTAGGCCCTTTTTTAGAAATTATTAATAAAACGGAAGAAAAATGAGCAAACAAACTGAAGTACAGGCAGTAGGTGGTACTGCCTGCTTGTTTGGTATTAATGCATTGTCAGTGTAGCAACAGCTACAAGTATGATTGAAGCAAATTCAAGTATTAAAGTAACATCAATTATGTTGGTATTGTGTAGTGGAAACTGATTATGTGTTTACACTTTTTTCATCTTTGGTTAAAAGGTGGTATATACTACCTCTATAGATATATCTTGAAGAGTGATCCAATAAAGCTTAAAAATATTTCAAAACCCTTGGAAAGGGAGTGCTTTGAGTTTATGTGGATGTACTATTAGCTGCTGTAACTGGTACAGTATTTTTTCACCACCCAGAGTATAACTTCAAGAGAGCTTTGCAGTAAGAGTTATTTTTGAATACTCTGTGTTTGAAATTATGTTTTCTGATATTTGATTTAATACAAGACTGAGTCATCCATTACATTGCAATTAAATAATGAGATAGAGAATGAATGAGGGCAAAATGAGATAATAAACATACATAAGCAGTTAATCATGAAGGCATCTTCTAAGCACCAACATGGAGGATTTTTGGTTTTGACGGCCATGGCTCATGAAGGAGACTTTCAATACTTAATAGATCTAGACTTCAGTGTTGGATAAAGGTGAATTTCCCCGCAACTGCTCCACCTGGTACAACTGTAACACAGATTCAAGAATAATATTTAATTCCATGAAGGTAGTTGGAAAATAAATTTTAGGGGTTTATGAAGGCCTTACATAACATCAGAGGAACATGGTAGAAATGTTCTCAAATTAAATAATTATTTTGTATGCCAGACACTAGTCAGATATTGGTTTGTGCTTTAAAGTATAGGGCTGCACAGTGAACATAAGGTTGAAAATATATTTGCAGTGAATGAGTTCACTGCAGTATGCAGGAGTCCTGATGGTGAAAGGCAGTATTTTACTGTTTAATTAGGAATTGTATTATAATATACAAGAACTGGATTTTACAGGCTGTCTTGAGTCTGACTTTTCCTCCTTTTGAATATTTTGCTTAGCAACCATCTCTTTATATGATTGTGTGGATGCAATTTAATATTTATATAAAGGCAGTGCCCATGGGCTTGATCACGATCAAAGACCTGTTGTACTAACATGCATATGAAAACACATTGCTATTAACTGTTTCTCAACTGGAACTTCTAATACAGTGTCATCAAATTAAAGCTCCAGGGAAACTATGTCATGTTACAGCTGTTTCTAGATTAACAAAACTGTGTTACGACTTTTTGAAGAGTAATATTTAAATTCCTTGGAAGAGACGTAGGATACAGGAACTTCTTCAAAACTGAGATAAAGCTATAGGGAGTGTTGAAAATGAAGGTTCACGTAAGAAAAAAAATTGCTTTGTTTTGTCAGGATAGTGTAGATTTTAATTTTTTTCTTTCCTATGAGATACTTAACTGAAAGGTAATGGGCTGCAGCACTTTAGAAGAAAACAGCAGTGTTTTTTTTTCCTCTCTGTCTGCCTGGTGCAGTGCAAAATCAATATAAAGAATATAGCATTGTGACTGGAAAAAAAATGCTCTTGAGCATTATACACATTCAACAGATGGAATTCTTAATTTATTGGAAACAATGGTTAGACCAAAGACCAAGTTGAAGTTTTTAGTACTGATTCTTAGATTAATTTCTCTCAGTGGTCAAACAAGAGAAACAAAAATAATACTAGGCTTCAAAGATTTAGTTTATGAAGAAAGATTAAGAGGCTTATTTTGACTTAAAAATAAGAATATATTTTACGGTGATTTTAGCGAAACATATGTTTAGGGAGAGGATGGCTAATGTTAAATGAACTCTTTATTCTTGCAGGGAGAGAAGACGGGAGAAAATCAAAACAGATTAGGAAGGGTTGAGAAAAAGACAGCTCAAGTGAAACATTTCTACACGTAGAGTAATAAATGTATGGAGAAAATACTGGAAAGGTTATTGAAGCATGAAACATTGATGGATTCTAAAGGCATCTGGTTTAGTTTCTGAGAATAAGAAATGAAATAGTTGAATAGAAGTGAGGAAAGCATAGATAAGGTGCCAAGTTTTGGGTTTACTTTTTATGGTGGAAATTTAAGTACTCAATAAGCATAAGGGAAATGCATTTTAAAGCAAATTATTTTTCTTTTTCAAAAACGTTCCTAGGAGATGAAAGTTAGATTTGAAGCTCTAATGTATCATATATTAATACTGATACGCGGTCTAAGCTCACGTGTTCACTAAGTTTTAATGACTGTACCTTTGCTGGCCATGCATATAGAAAAACAGAGAGTAGTTCATAGCTCTTATAGCTTCTTCTCATTTCATGGAGGGCTTTTGTCATCTTTTCCTTTGTTAGAATTTTCAGTGATATGAATGTAGCCAAATTAACACATGTATTGTTACTGGAAAATGTATGTGGGCTGCCTCATGAAACACACTCAGAACTTCTTGATTTCAGCAATAGTCATATGCCAGAATAGTCACTGTTTTCCATGTAATACGAGACAAATATCACTGGAAAATGAGCCCTTCCAGTGTCTCAGATATTCTCTAGGAAAATGATCTTAAATATTTTATTCATTATGCTTGCTGCTGGTGCCAGAAAAAAAAAAAACACCTCAAGTTTGTTATGTGTTGGTGCTGTGGTAGAAATGTTTGCAGATTTGTTGGGAGTAGCTTTCCTGTCTTGTATCAGCATTGTAACTAAGGAAACATATGCCAAGATTTACACTGTGTTAGGTACTTCATGGTATTTGCACAAGCTTATGTTCTTCAGCCACCATGGTTTTACTCTAAGTTAAACCAGCTAATTCCTGACTGGGGCAGTGGAGGGGCTATGGCATGAGCTCCCTAGTGGTCTACCATAAACAGCTCTGTGCCCTCTGGCAGGTCTAGTGTCCCTCATCCCGCTGGCTGGCTAAGCCGAGGAAGGGAAATGAAAGGGTGGGAAAGAGGAAGCTAGAGACACAGTTTTGTCTGGGACTTGCTGCTGTCCCAAATCAGTTGGTTGAGCTCTGTCTGTCCACCGAGCAGCTGAAGTAAGCAAGCCTCCAACAGTATGAGCCTTAAAATTGTGCATAATGGCAGGCTGCCTTTCGGTTTGAGTGCCAGCTCCAACTGTGGAGTTGGTTTTCGCAGAAGACTTTCAACACGTGAGTGAAAGAGAGGAATAAAGTGAAAGTGCAGATCAGCTGACTTGCTGAAATTTGCTTTTTTATTGTTTGCAAAGCTGTTATATCTAGCATTACATAGTAAAAGGAGCAGTAGAAAATGTCTGACCCAAGTGAATATAAAAACTTTGACTTTCTGGTAATTTGGAGTTATACAATATGATACATAGAAAGGCAGGCTTCATTAGGTTCACTACTTACAAAACTACTTGTTATGAAAACTGAATTTGTTTAGTTTGGATTTAAAAATCCTTATAGATGGGTAAATACTTTATTGGACTCAATTACATCATTTCTCAATAGTACTTTCCTCGTTGCCCTTTATCCTTTATTACAGAAATTTGTTAAATGTATCGAAGAAGTTCAAGTATCTATTAATTTTTGACTTCTTACCTGTTTCTGCCTCCTGCTAACTGGGATATAGGTTGCTTTAGTTATGTTAAAGCATTTCCAGAGCAGGTTTCCATACCTGGATGCATTTCATGACGGTAGCCCAGGGCTCTCATAAAATACGACAGAAGTATTCAAGTTAGTAGGTATTTTTTAAGTATTAACCCTTCTATTCGGATTTTTGAAAATACTGAAAATGCATTTAGAAGCATACCAGATATAGCTGACTACCCTTTTTACTTGGTAGCTCTTCTGAATTTGAGATGAAATAGAAGAAACCATATGAGTTAAGTAAACATCTACCAATTAACAAGTGCGTTTCTCCTCTTCAGTACTGAGTATTCATACCTTATGCAGATAGTATTGCCAAAGATATTGAGGAAATGCTTATTTTATTGTGCTTTTTTAGAAATGAAACTCCTATTAAGAAGAGATTTTCTAGAATAAATTTGCCTGATTCAACCATATTTTGGATTTTGTCCCTCCAATGCAGTTTAGTGTTAAAACAATAAATAAAAAAATGAAAACAAAACATTAAGTTAGTCAAGTACTGCCTCGTTAGGTACTGTCATAATTAGGCCACTCTTCAGTACTATTCCTTATTTCCTTCTGTAGATCGTGGATATGCCAGCTGATACAGCTGTTTAAACTCTACATCCCTTACTATTCAGTGGAAGGAAACAGGAATTCTAGGGTTTAAGTCACCCCAGTATTGAATAAGTGCCTAAAAAAGTCAGATGGATAAAAGCAAAATGCTCTGCTTTTTTCCTCCATGGGCTCTATAAAGGATGGGGGAGGGAGGCCCTTAGCTGTCTGAGCACGACACCTAAAATTAGGTGAGCTGGATTTCACATGTTGCTTCCCTTTGCTCTACCACCTCTGCAAATTTTGTTTGTTAAACCAAATAGTGGGAGGTTGATAATGCTTTTATGATTTCTGCTTCACAGATTTAGCGTTACCTCGCCCACAGCTCATCAGCAAAGTGTTGCCTTTTAAGCATAGCGATGGCGCGTGGCTGCAGGAGGCGGCTGCTGCTGCTGCCGCCGCCTTGCCTGAGCTGCTAGAAAGCTGTTTCCAGCACGGTGTTAATGCCTTAGTGTGGCTGTTCAGGATTCAGTGAAGTTTGGGAACCAATGACTATTGATTATGCAGTTTTTGGGTGCCTTGTGCATATGAAACCGTTCCCTCAGTCAAAGGGCACATTAAATTATTATGGAAATTCCTCTAGTTCCCTAATCACACACCTATGTAAAGAGAACTCTGCAAATGACATTGGAAGTTAATAAAGCATCAGCTGAAGTCAAAACTCAGCTAAACCAAAACAATTCTCTCCACCCCAGCCCCTACCAAGGAAATAATTCCAGACCCTATCTTTTCAGCTGCTTTGTATAAACTCAAAGTTAAAAATTAAAAGCAATTACAATTAAAGGTTTTCAATTTAGGCTTTTATTAAAACGTAGGCATCCATCTGCTCTAGATAGAAAACTAAATTTGTTCAACTGAGTACAGTTGGGGATTTAAATAAAAACTTGTTATTTAAAACCCTTTTAATTTACGTTGCTGTGTTTCCTGCTCTTTGTACCTTACCTCAAAATGTAATTATCTTGATAGGTACTGCAAAATGTTATGACAAATTACAACACAAAATACGATGCAACACAATTTAGAGAGGATTTTAAATTAATTGGCTGTGTTTAATGACTTGCGCATGCTACGTGAGTAGAGTCCAGTCAAAGTTTTATGTATCATAACTACATGCACCAAGAACCTCAAAACATAAAGAAAAAGCCCAAATGCTTCAAAATATGCCACAGGCAAAATCGTGTTTGAGTTCAAGGAACATAATGAAGAAGTGGTGAAATACTAGTACTTGCCAAGGTTTTTGGTGCAGTGGGATGTTACAGTGCAACATTTAAGTCACTGGGGGTTTTCTTGTTTGTTTCTCCTTTAGTCTGTTGTTACACTGATTTAACAACTTTGATTTGATCCTTCTGTTTTTCACTTAGACTAACAAAATAATTTAGATTGCTATTCGTAGTGTGATGTTTTGCTAGTTGGAATGTACTGTTTATGCACAGTGCTTGAAACAGATTATAATTTCATGATTTAGGCTTTTGAAAGGTCTTGAGAATGTTTTGCTAGCTATTCAGATCTGCTGGAAAGCACAATTTAAGCCAGCAGCTTCTACTTGTGATGTTAATTTTGGGCCAGACTTTACCTTTCTTACACATATTGCTGAGGTAATCCATCATCAGGCTAAAGCAAGGGAAATTCAATCCATCACTGCTGGATTCTGATACAGGGCTGTAAGGGGGATGCAAGTCATCTTCCCGGTAGTAATCAAACAGCTGTGATACATGCCACTTTAAGCTTGTATCATCCTATAATAGATGGTTTTCTTCTACATAGGAGCCTGCTACAAAAATCTTCTGACAGATGGACTGTCTTGCAGAATTGTTTTGCTTTTTTTTTTTCCCTTCTTCTTCTTTGTGGAGTTTAAGGCTGTGAACTAGTTATTGACAAATACTTCATCATCAGTTCCAGCCGAAGACACAGACTAATAAGTGGAACATTGGCACTAATCCTTATTTAATCAGCCTTAAAATGGTAATTTCAAATTGATGAGGGCATAGGGAATAGATTTTATACTTTTAAAGTGCTACTAAAAATACCAGGAATATGTGTATACAACCCAAGGATGAAATTAAACTGCATTCTGCATGTATGGTGAGTGAAGCATGCTACAGAAAGCTGAAGTTGGAGTCATACTGGGACACAAAAATTCCAAGTTTTAGAAACTATGTACTCCCTCTCCCTGAATTTCATAGAGTATTTGTGAGAGCACTATTGCTTTATTTTTGTTCTTTGGTTCTTTATTATGTTGAGTCATTTCAAGAGTTGTTAAAACATACTAAAGCATTAAGAAGCTTCAATTTAAAAAACTGTAGCAAGCTTAAAGCTTCAGAACTCATGAAACTGAATTCAATTACCTATCTAATATAGCCTCAGTACTGCAAATAATTTCCCAGTCTGCATTACTGTGTATTTACAGATCCTAAAGCAGGTAGTTAACCCTTTGGCTTGTACTATGTACGCTGATTTCTGTAATGCATTTTTTTGTCAGGCTGTTTAAAAACAATACTGATTATTATTTCCAAATATGACCAATATGTATTCATATACAAACAGAAATACTTTCTAACTGTTTTCAACTTTTCAACACTCCTATTGCAGCAGGGGAAGATTACTTGTCTGTTCAGATGAAGTAATACAAATATTAAGCCTTACTGAGTACATTAGCCTGCAAACGTCAATCTCAATCTATTCTGAAATTTAGTTAGGTGAGCCATGAAACATGTAACACCTGGACTACTGAAGATAAGTAAAGGAGATACAGAGAAATAGATTATGCCCTTTGGCAAACAGTAGAGTTTTGAAAGCATATTATAAACTTATGATGTGCCTTTCTCCCTTTGTCTTTTGAAAATGCCTCAAACCTATCATCCATGTGCACATGCAAACACACAAGGAAGTTTTATTTTTAAAACCTCTTGGGATGTATTGGTTATAACTGCCTTCTTTGACAGTACCCTATTGTGGGTAAAAATAGCTAACTGCTGGCGACAAACAATTACAGGACCCTTTTGTTGCTGTGAGTGTATCTTTTAAGTCTTTTAGAAGTACAGCCCCGATGTAGCCATTTAGACCACCCACAAGTGTTTCACTCTTTCTAGGCTTCCTGTCTACCTTGTGCCTCTGGTGTCCTCTCCTTAGAGGTAGCCCTAGGCACTGTGTAATGGACCCTGCTTAGACTATTATCCTTCTTTAGTTAAAACCATTAAACTACACTTTGTAATTGCTCCCTAATCTTTGAATGGAGAGGGATTGTATGTCATATCGAAATGCTAAATTTAGATCAAATAGCTTATAGAAGCAGCGGGGGGGGAAATGAAGTGAGAGTATGATAGACCGACCTTGTATTTGATAGTGTGGTAATCCTTCTCAACAGTGGTTTTGGTAAAGTGGCAGCAAAAACAGGATGATACAAACAGCATATCAGTGCCATTGATGACTGTAATGATGCAGATCTATCTGTGAAGGCCAGAAAGGACAAAGATGATGCTTACCCAATTCTAGTTAGTTTTTTGTTTTTTTTTTTTCATGGAGGAAACATCCTTTGATGATGTTATGATGATGATTCATTGATTCATACCAGTCTACAATTCCAACTACTTTTATTCTAAAAGGTTGATAGGAACTTAGAAAAGGGCAGTTTAGCTTTTTATTAATGGAAATATTCCAGCAGCTGTAATAGTTTGTTCGCTGGGGGGCCAGTTAGCTCTGTGGTTTGAGCTCAGTGCTGACAACAATGACAACACTGAGGTTGCGGGTTTGTTTCCCGCTCAGTCCCCATGTGTTGCCTGGTCTAGTCGAGAGGTGGCATCCCTGCCCATGACAGGGAGGTTGGACGAGATGATCTCTAAGGTCCCTTCCAGCCTATGCCATTCTATGATTCTATGGAAACTCAGACCTGGGTTTGGTCCTAGCCCTGCTTCACCACTTCTTCTTGCCGATGATGTTCAAGTGAAAACTGTCAGTGATCCTCAGACTGCAGCATGGAATCCAGTGACAGTACGGAATGAAGTGTTGTGTTCTAGTTTTTTGAGAATATCTTCGAAGTAATAACTCAACTACAGTGGCAAAAATTATTTGTGGTTTTTCGGGGTTTTTAGTTAGTTTGATTTGTTTGTTTGTTTGTTTGTTTTAAAAAAAAAGAATATACTTGAGGCTTTTGTCCTGTGCATCAAACCCCTTTCATAACCAATACCACATGGTGAAGTCAATCGATTACTTTTTTGTAGTCAGGCATTAAAAAGCCTCTGTCTCTCTAACAAAAAGACCAGAAAGCTTCTCCCAGAGGTTTTGAGGTACTTGGAGATGTCGTTTCTAAACATTAAGCCTTATTTAGTGGGTCTACAAGTTCAAGCTGTTGAGAAAGCTTTCAAATCGCTGCCCTGCCTAACTCGTGAAAAGGCTTCTTCTAATCTGGAACAGATAAGACAGCTGCGAGGAGTGTAGCACAGTGCCTGCTGGCAAGGGAAAGGGTTTTAGTCCAGATAATGTGCTGTGCAGGAACTGCCAGAGATCTGGCTCACCCTCAATCAGGAAGTATCTCGATTGAGATAAGATCATGATAGTCAGTCTCTTGGCCTGCAAGGGGAAGGCTGCTAGCTGTCTAGTGGTGCCATTGAGCATGTTTATAAGAAGTAGCTTCCAAGAGCTGCAGATATTTCAGATCTGCTATCAGGCAGCAATAGTGTGACTATTATGTACTGCTGTTTTCCTGTCATCACTGAGAAAGTCAAGAGTGAAATTCATTTAAGGTTTATGTGTCTTTGTAATGTGTTAAGAGAAGCTGGAGAGGTTGTTTGCTAGGCGATGGAGAGGTTGTTTGCTAGGCGAAACCATTTGATGGTGGTCTGCTTACAACCTTAAATGTAAATTCAAGGAAGTTGGTAACGTGCTTTTTTTCAGTGAGAATCCTTTAATATTAAATTGAGTTTGTTCTTGCTTTATTTGTCTCTTTATTGTCTTTTAATTCTTTAGCTCAATTGTGAGAGTTTTTGAGTTTTTTGAGAACTTTCCTATGGCAAAGCTAGAAAAAGAATTTTTAAAAATATTAGAGGCCACTTATACATACTGAAGGTAGTTTAGATTTCAGTGAAAATATCATTAGAAGGCTTGAGTGGTAAATAAATTCATATCTCCTAAATATACTCACTTTCTGCATCTTTCTGATAAAGTTTGGATAACAGAAGAAATGTGAGTGAAGAGATGGCTTGTTAGTAGCAGTGTTCAAGTCAGGTGTCAGTGTAACTAATATTCTAAAGCCTTCAATTTAATGTAAGACCTGAATGTGTTCAGCTGATATGTTCTAAAAGTGTAAAAGAAGAGACCTCTCAGTAATGAGAGGAGGTGAAATTTGAGTATTCTGGAAGATGAATTTGTTTTTATATAAATTCTTGTCTTGTAGTGAAAGGGTTGATTTCTATGCTGATTCATGTATGTGGTCCTGTGGTAAAAGCTGGAGATACAGATTGTTGATGAGAAAAAGATTGATTAATATGTTTAAATGCTGCTTTAAAGTATATGTCATCCTTTTGCCAGGTGATGCCAGACTCTTTTCAGTGATGTCCAATGACAGGACAAGGGGCAATGGATACAAGCTGGAACACAGGAGGTTCCACAAAAGTATTAGGAAAAACTTTTTCACTGTGAGGGTGACGGAGCACTGGCACAGGCTGCCCAGGGAGGTTGTGGAGTCTCCTTCTCTGAAGACATTCAAAACCTGCCTGGATGCGTTCTTGTGCTGTGTGACCTACTGTAGGTGATCCTGCTCTGACAGGGGGGCTGGACTAGATGATCTTTCGAGGTCCCTTCCAACCCCTAGCGTTCCGTGATTTTCAAGAGCACCAGCACAGTATCAATATAATCAGATGAGTAACAAAAGTCTCTCTGTCGATGTTGTATTATTAGACAGGTAACTTAAATATTGCCTCCATATTTTTTAATCCAAGTTGTTCAGTATATCTAGGTGTGATCTCAAATAGGTGATATGGGTTTACACAATTTCCACTGCAGCTTCCAATGCCCTTTGATAGCCCTTGACCAAAATCTGCTCAAGGCCTCTGAAGTGCCAATAGTTGCACTGTAATTAAAGATGCATACAAGGTAAGAAAAGGTTGGAGGGAGGAGATTAACTTTAGATGAGAACTGCAATTGCAAAAAAAAAATAAAATATTTTTTCCTTTACTTAAAGTATTATACATTATGTGAAACAAAGGAGGAAGTGAGAACGAATTCCACAGCATCTTATTTAATGAACTGGTATTTCAGTGTTGCATTACCTTTATTGGCTTTCCACTGGTCACACAGGAAATCTCTAACTACTGCATGTTCTTTCAGACTTGTATATCCAATAGATGAACACATTCTGTCCAAATGATAGAAGTTAAGGAAAAAAGTAATACAAAAAAATGATGCTGCTGTCTGATGCACAGCCGTTGACTTTTTTTTTTCCCCCCTCTCGAGCCACTGTGTTGGGCTCTGTCTACGCTTCTGAATTGGAACAGGTTTCTGAGCTGCAGGGCAGGGCACTGAGGCGAGCTGCCAGGTATTGCACAGCTCATGAGAGAGAAAAGGAGAACTGCAGCCGAGGAGGAGGAAGATAGAATTTTGCATGATCTATAATGCCTCTGGAAAAATAAGTTTAAAATACAGTATTTTGACTTCACACTAATCATAGAATGGCCTAGGCTGGAAGGGACCTTAGAGATCATCTAGTCCAACCTCCCTGTTTTGGGCAGGGATGCCACCTCTCGACTAGACCTGGCAACACATGGGGACCGAGCAGGAATACTCAGTTTAGATTTCAGGAAATTAATTCCCTTGTTGTAAGATAACTTAGCAACATATGGGAGAAACTTCAAGCATGGGGCAGCTTGTTAACAACAATCTCTCAGTAGCTGGATACTGAGGTGCTTCTAACTGGCTATTACTGTTGCTGGTACAGGATGCAAAAAATGTACCTGATAGAAGTTGTAATTAAAAGGGGCACAGCCACTTATAAAGTGGCTGTGTCAAGTACCTTTATGCCTGTTCCTTTCTTCTTTTAAATAAATGTAAAACGTAAAGTCATATTACTCCTTGGCATTCATGTTGAAAACTTCGAGTCGTTGCTTTGAAGATCTGAAGAGCTGTCACTTCCATTTTTTCATAAGTTTTTGATCTTTGTCCGTATTAGCAATTATACATACAAATGGCTATATGTATTTTTATTTTATGTGTGCATATATATTCATTTTGTATGTATCTGACTTTAAGAAGCTTTCAACTGTAATGCATAGATGGAAAAAAGTAAGAAGAAAAAATTGTTTGGGAAATAAATAAACAAAATACAAAAATCACAAACCAAAACCTAAAAACAAACCAGACTCTTTATCTTCAGAGTCCTTCCCAGTTTTATCTCTGCTGAGAGATGGGTTGTACTGTATCAAATTATTTGGACTCTTCTGGTGTGTATTTTAACATCGTTGGTTATAAAGATTACAAAAAATTGCTTAGGAAGAGCTCAATTACAAATTAAAAAACATTTCAAATTTAGTTTAGAATTTTGCTTGATGCTGTTTTTAGTGTAAGTTCTAGCATGATTGTTGCTTTTAGAGAGCCCATATTCTAAATTCATAGAAGTATAATAATGAGGAAAACAGGTACTCTGTATGAGTAGATATTTCCTGTGAGATCCATTTCATAAGTGGTATTTTAAAAAGATTTTTTTCACTGCTATTTAATATAACTATCTTCTGATAATTTGTTGAGATGTGACCTGAGCCTTCTGTATAATGATCATAGGAAAAGCCGTAACTTATTTTTCTGTCGACCTGCTTACACTTGAGGGCAGAAGAAACTGGCTAGATGTTGTAAATGAAAAAATCTCTGTCATCTGAATAGAAAAGTATATACATATTCTTCTTTGTGTCATATGCATTTGTAATGTGTAGTTCTGCATACAAATATAATAATGATAACATGAAGAAGAAAGTAAAGAACACTTCAAAAAGCTCTTTTTTAAAAAAAATTATCAATAGAAATTGTAAGGGATTAGAATTTGAAGCAAACATTTAGTAAAGTCTCATTGTATTTGAAAGTGATTAATACTGAATAGTGAATTGTACCATTCCACTAACTGCAAAATAAGCAACAATTGTTCCAGTAGATGAATTTGTATTTTGTGATGCATGATGTAGGCACCCTACAGGATAATATCACTTGGAATCTTCTCTACCTTGGATCACCTTCCCCAGGCAATTCTACCTTGACGTTACTTATTTATTCATTTTGCTGACAGTGTTTGAGAGGGCAGTGAAATGGGAAGGGTACTGAAGAGTCAGTATCTGCGCAGATGTAGACTTACTGTTCTGGGCAATCTGTGCTATGTTATAGCTACTGCCCAAGTTTTGTGTTGTTCAGATTAGAATACAACAAAACCAAAAGAAGATTTTCTTGTAGTGGACAGATCTCTGTTAATGGATGAATGGCAGAATATATTTCAATAGCAAAGCAATGCCAAAAAATTTTTAATAAGAACATATTAGAAGATTCCGACAATTCTCTAGGCTTTTAGAAAGTATGAAAAGCATAAAACGAGCATTAAAAGCACATCTGAGAGTAAAAAGCAATCTGGCAGGAGCAATAAGGCCTTGTATACAAATTTTGAGCCTTCTCTGGAAGTACCAGCTCAGCAAATAACCCATAATACAGTTGCTTTTCAACAAGATCAAGGAAATTAAACTGTCAAGTTATTCAAATGGCAGATACTGGGAATACAAAGCAGGCACAATAACCAATATTAATATGCTGGCTTACATCAAAACAAAAATGTGGCAAATTTAAAAAGTTTTGTAATTTTGACACATCAAAGCCTTCCATCCTCTAGTAAGTATTGTTTCCTGGTTTTCGTTAATCATTTCACTTCTACAGCATTTTAAAATTTGTTCTTTTCTCTTTTGAATGAAGTCCAACCAAAAAAAAAAGTAGCCAGAAGATATTCATATAATTGCAAGCATCAGTCATCTCATCATGTGTATCAAATGCATTTTAAACCCAGAAAACCTTTTTGAAGTTTAGTATTTAGTTCTTGTTCATATTTTTTCTGCTATAGTAATGCTGTCTGTAACCAAAAACTATTTACAGACTTCAAAATTTGTTTAGTATTGGATTCACAACTTGGTTGGAAAAAAAACCCAACAAAACTTTTGCACGTAGAAACTGCTACTGGACAAGTCATAAGTTTTGGCAAATTACTAGTGCATCATAACTGTAGCAAATATTAACTACCACCCTGGCTTACTCCTCAATTTCAGTATGAAAAAAAATGAAAAGGAAGCTTGTAAAGGAAAAAAATTAAAATATAAAGATTCTGTAGTTCATTTTCTCCAGTATCTAACTTTTTTTTTTTTTATTTTGCAAAGTGTTAGTTGCTCAAGTTTAAGGGTTTCTCCTAATGGGTAATGTGAAAGCTTATTGGTGTTTTAGTACAATTCATCTGCTTACTTGCCCTCTTAGATGCGTGTATGGGAAAAGTCATCACAGCTGCATATTGCATGGGGTAGTGGTGGAATTAGGAACAAGTGTAGACAAAATTTGTAGGCAGAAGGAAATGCAGACTGTCATAAATAAATGTGGGTAGCTAAAAAGATCAATTTTAGAATCATCACATATACTTTGAATATTGTGCCAGGAAAATTGCAACTTCTTAAATGTTTATGCATGTTTGTTTTTGTTTTTATTTTTTTTTTGAAATAGGATGTACATACTTTTGGTCCTTTTGCATTAAGTTTTTTTTTCTTCTGTGGTTACTTTGGGTTATATTAAGGGTTTTATTAAATAAAATTATATTAGACAGTGGTTATTCCAGAAGTGGCAATTTTATTTATAATATGGAAGTTAAATATATTTATTTAGCCTGATGATAAAATGTCTGTACAGCATACTGCCAACAGGGAGACCAGCTGCCAGACGAATTATCTGTGTCTCTTCACCTCTTCTGGGGAAAGCAAAGCAAAGCTGTTCTATGACTGGTGAAGTCTGAAAAGATTTAATCTCCATTTCAATGAAAAGTTCTCAGTCTTTAAATGACAGTCGCAAAATTAAGTGAGGATCTTGAGAAGTGTGGGAGTTTTACATAAATTTTATGTAATAAATTAGTTTCTTTAAATTGGGCATCCAGAGAAATGTACCGACAGTACATGAAGCAGCAGGAGTGCAAGACAAGCATTAAAAGCAAAAAAGGATATTTTGTGGTTTTCTCAGCAAGTATCCTTTCCTGACAGAGGTTAATTTCTAAGAAAAATGTTTTTATGCAGTTTCAAAATGCTGAAGAAATAAAGTGCTGTCCAGCCAGTGATGGTCATGTAACAGTTCTGTGTATACATGGAAATTATAAAAATATAACTGATAGCATGAAATATTCTGAATGTGCTGGAGGAAGAACATGGAATTTCCTCTAATACCTATACATTTTTATCTGCACTGGACTGATTCACTGACATTTGTTCAGTCCTGTGGTAATCCTAGAGACTTCCAGTGCCTGTACTATGGAAAAATTATTTGCTTAAAGTTAGGGGTTTAACGTGATCCGTTTTGAAGTGGTGTTTGTTTTTAAAGCAGTCTTGGTAATACTCTCTTCACGATTCCTGATCTGACTTGGTTTTGAATCTAGGGATTTGTTTTTGGCCTTTGACAGGACCAAAAGAAAGAATGAGGAAACATCTTACTCTTGGACATCTTACTCCTTCTTATGTGGAAACACAAAGGCCACTTCTGAGATGCTAAATCAAAGCCAGTAGTAGATGTCAGAAAGTACAAGGAGTAAGTGGAGCCACAGTTCAAGCTGCTTGCCCTGCGTATTAGCCAGCAGCGATTCCGACCGCGGTTTCCTAAGAGGCTGTGTGTGCTGCCTGTCTTTTCACTGTCGCTGGGAATTTGTGAACTGATGGCTTCAAAAGCATTTGTCGGAAGGTTAGAGGTCCTCAACACAGTCAGTGTCCAGAATTCCACAAAAGCAGAAGTGTCAAGAGAATCGTAATAACCGTCTATAGTGAGCAGGAAAGATTACTTGTATTCAGTTTGGAAGCAGCTAGCTCACTGGTCAGTATAAATATATCGGTTAGAAAATCAGCTCCTCTCTAACCATGGCATGTGTTGTATCTCTTGTCCAGTGGGTGTTTGGTGGAAGGAGCATGGGGATTTTTATGCTGGAGGGAAGAGATGTAGTGAGTAAGACAAATCTGTAGGAAGACACTTAGTTTTCTTCTGTCCAAAGAAAACTTGTTTAAATACTCAGTGAAATTTTCCTCTGGAAAATTGTATTTGGATGTTTTCTTGGTAGAATAGTAGAGTCATAACTGAGGTTGGAAGGAACCTCCAGAGGACAGCTAGGCCAAATGCCAGCTCTAGATTTGTCTAATTTGGTCAGGCTGCTCAGTGTCAAGTTCAGTGAAGTCTTTAACACCTTCAAGGACAGCGATCTCACAACCTCTCTGGGTGATAACTTGTCCTGGTATCTAACTACCCTCATGATCTAAGTGTACAAACAAAAGCCCCTAACCTTTTGTTGTGTTTTTTTTTCCTAATATATCATTTCTCACATTTCAACTTGTCTGTTGCCTCTTGTTCTGTCACTGCAGACTCCTGGGAAGAGCCCAGCACCATCTTCTCTGTATTCTCTGATCATTGTTTTTCCAGGCTGAGCAGGCCCTGCCCTTTTAGCATCTCCTTCAATGTCATGTTCTCCAGCCCCCTATGGTCAGTACCTCCACTCCATTATATCAGTATCTTTCTTGAACTAAGAACCCTGAAACAGTATCTGGATGTGGCCTCACAGAAGCTGAAGAGAGGAAAGCAGGCTCACTGCCCTTACCCAGCTGCACTGGCACTGGTACTGGTTCTGCCCGGGCTTTGACTGGCCTCCCTCCAGGGCACACTGTTGGCCCCTGTTTGACTTGTCCACTGGGGACCCAGGTCTTTTTTGTTTGATAAGGTGCCCTGTATTCGGGCATGATTTAGGTGCAGCAAGAATTCTCAAGATGAAAAAATAACTCGTGCTCTTCTTCTACAGGAAATAATAACAAATGCTAGTCACTTTTTTTTTTTTTTTCTGTTTAATTTGGTGGAGAAGAGCTTGGACAGATTTTTCTATTTCTTCTCTTAATTTTACACATTTGACTTGTTTTAATTAGATTTCTGATAGATTTAATCCTATCAATTTATTGGAAGAACATATTTTGTATTCTAGAAATATCATCTGCAGGCATGTGAGAGAAATTTAGTTTTTTGTTATGTTCCCCCACCCCCAACCCAGTGTGGATTTAAGAGCATTACAATATGTTCTGGTTTAAATCAAAGAAGCAGTAAATTACTTTTAAGTTCATGCTGGACAGTAGTTTGTTTTTTAACGTTAAAAATGCATACTTTATTTGCTTAAGAAAATCAGAAAATTCTTCCAGTGAAATCATGTTCTGTGTCTGATTAATCTTTCTTGTTATTTTTACCTATTCATTAAAATCATCAGCTGGGTAGCTCTTTTAATTTACTTCTGAATCTCTTTGGAAACCTCTTCTGACAGTAGTACTTTACCTCATGCATAGATAAAAACAGATGCTGACCAGAGAGCAGCTTATGGCTGACAGAGTGTCAGCCTTATGTACAACACCTGTCTCACCTTCTTCATATACTGTAAACAACAAGGTGAGGAAAAAAAACCCAAACCCACAACGACAATACATACACAGTATGGAGCAATAGAAACCCAAAAGGAATCCTGATATAGTTACAATGTGGATAATTCAGTTTTGAAAAAAGAATAGAAGCTGCAAAGTATGTAAGTAAAACCAAAGAAAGAATTTTTTTTGATGTATTCTCCAGCTCCATTTTCCACAGTAATAACAAAGTTAGTTTACTTCATCTTTTAACTCTGATATGTACAGGTAGAAGGCTATTTAGCATTATTTTTTCTTATAACTGAGGTTATTGGTATTTAGTGTAAGTCCATTGGTATTACTTGAGGATTTTTTAAAATGTTGACATTCATCCAGAATCAGAAAAATAAAGAGTTGAATGGGGCTTAAGTACTATGTTAACTAAGCCCCCTGCATAGATGGAGAATTTGTATATTGGTTTTCAAGAACATTTAGTAGGAGAAATTGTGTAGTGGGTTGAGATCATGTCTTTATTGCTTTAGTTCTTTTACAGATGGATTTTCTTTTTTGTGCCTTCCTGATAGTCAACACTGTCAGTTTTCGTTTTGGTTTTGTTTTTTTCCCCTGCAAACTAAGTCCATGTCTTTGTGTCCTCCAACAGAGGGTAGGAACGCCTCAAGTTGCGTCAGGGTAAGTTTAGATTGGATATTCGGAGGAAGTTCTTTACTGAACAAGTGGTGAGGCACTGGAACAGGCTGCCCAGGGAGGTGGTGGAGTCACCAACCCTGGAGGCGTTTAAAAAAAAAAGTAGATCTAGCACTTGAGGCTGTGGTGTAGTGGTTAGGTATGCTGGGATGAAGGTTGGACTAGATGATCTTCAGAGGTCCCTTCCAACCCCTGACATTCTGTGATTCTGTGAGCTGAGACTGTTCAGTCTGGAAAAGAGAAGACTTCGGGGGGACCTAATAGCTGCCTTCCAATACCTGAAGGGAACCTACAGGAAGGCTGGGGAGGGACTTTTTACAAAAGTGTCCACTGATAGGACAAGGGGAAATGGGTTTAAGTTGAAGGAGAATAGATTTAGGTTGGACCTTAGGAAGAAATTCTTCAGTATGAGGGCGACAAGACTTTGGAATAAATTGCCCACAGATGTTGTGGCTGCCCCCTCCCTGGAGGTGTTCAAGGCCAAGTTGGACGGAGCCTTGAGTAGCCTGATCTAGTTGAGAGGCGTCCCTGCCCGTGACAGAGAGGTTGGACTAGATGATCTCTAAGGTCCCTTCCAGCCTAGGCCATTCTATGATTCTATGAGAAGAATTAACCAATTGTTCTCACAACCTTTGGTTTACTGGAAACCTATCGTCAGTCTGGAAAGCAAGATGAGACACAAAACAGCTTTCCTTTAAGTCATACATTTTGACTTATGTGAACTTCTGAAGGCTTCTTGCTATGTAAGTTCACATTTATGTTTAGATAGTGTTACATGTTCTTCAAGGAATACCACATGCCTGACATAGAAAGAATAAATGTATGCTGTGTGTTGGACAAAGGTGATCAAAACTGTATATAGTTTGCTGCATATGGTAGTAGACTATCAGCAAGCCACGAATAAAGAATATTCAAAGCTGATTTAATTATTGTTCCCCAACTTTTAGAATCCAAATCCCTTCGGTAATTCTGTCACTGACTGGTGCAAGTATCAGTCTATCAAATTTGAAATTTCTTACCTGAATGAATGCTAACTTCTGTGTCACTATGCTCAATTCCCAACTTTAATGGCCTGATTAAAAAGTGATTTGTGTGTACAGCATGGAGGTGTACCCACAAGAATCTTAACTATATTTTCTAACCGGTGAGTTGCAAATTCCAACAGTTTTAATTCACAGAATCACAGAATGTTTTGGGTTGGAAGGGACCTCAAAGATCATCTGGTTCCACCTTCCCTGCAATGGACAGGAACACCTACCACCTCCACTTCTCTGGGCAACCTGTTTGAGTGTCTCAGCACCCTCACAGTAAAGAATTTATTCCTAATGCCTAATCTAAATCTGCTCTGTTTAAGTTTGAAGCCATTATCTCTCATCCTGTCAATACATGCTCTTGTAAAAAGTGCCTCCCCATCTTTCCTGTCAGCCCCCTTTAAGTACTGGAAGGCTACTCTAAGGTCTCCTCAGAGTCCCAGCTCTCTCAGCCTGTCCTCATCGGGGAGGTGCTCCAGGCCCCTGATTATCTTCCTCTTCTGGACCTGCCTGAGGTCTTGCTCAAGGTCCATGTCATGATTCAAAGTAATTCTTTGTAGGTCACACGGGCTGTGCCTACATTACAAGTCACTTTGCTCTGGTACTCAGCCCTTTATGGTACTTTGGTCCATAGACATAATAAGTGGTTTTTTTCTTGGTTAAGTTTGAGCTGAAAAAAATATCGGGGCTCTTTTGTACCGACCAACTTGTTATTTTTAATACCAATGTGAAAGTGTATGTTGCTCTAGGCTGTAGCAGAGTACGTCTGAGGAAGCAAAATATGCCAAGACAGAAAAAGAACTTGAGAAGCATATGACTTTCAAAACTTTCACTGACTCTACTATTATTTTTTATGTTACTTGTGTTAAGCCTAGATAATTACTCATAAAAACTTTTTAATACTTTGGGGAAGGACCTGATAAGCTCTTAGGATTGCTCTATGTGGCAATAATTGTTGCAAGAGAAAGAAATATACAATGATAAAAAATAGTGTAAAATAAAGCAGAATGATGCCTTTTCCTTTCATTATAGGGTAGTTAGAACATATTCTGTATGCTGCTTCATTTTATATTTCTTCTATAGATATATAATGCTAAATCAGTCTAAGTACTTTTAACTCCAAGTTTGTCAGGTTTTTAGCCTACGGTTTTCTAAAGAGTTCCTGGAAGCTCCCTTTATTCTGGCGCTTGCTTTTCTTCCATTACAGTGCGTGGTTTTTTATAAACTTTTAAGTCACCCTTCCGAATGTCCACCTGAGGATTTTCTTGGCCCTGAGTTGCCAAGAAGCTCTTTGACTTAATATCCATGTTGATCAACAGGCTACATTTTTACTTTATTTACAGGGATTTGCTGTTTAGGGGACACTGTAATGAGGTAACATTTATATTTTTTTATTGTATAGAGTGTGTTCTTACAGAATCAGCATTTGTATATCCTGTGCAAAGTAAATTACTTTTTAGGTTTTATTATGCACTTCTAAATAATTTGCGATATTTAGTTGAAGAACGTGTAGACCAGTATCCTCAGCATTGCATTTCTTCCTTTGATCAATTCAAATGAAACTTCACAGAGATTCTACATTTTTTTAATTTAATCTATTCATCAGCTTTATTGAAAGTAATACAAACTGACACTTAATTCTATCATATTTGGCTAATATGTAACTCAGCTGTCATGCACCCAGAGAGATTCTTTAGGGTGTTCAGCTATCATGTGTGATTCGTAATGCAGTTTTGTTGCATGAGAAAGAAAAATTTAACGCTGAATGTATTTGTTGTTTTTTTTTCTCTGTGAATGGAGGGAAACGTACAGATAACAGTCTTTTTAAGACTTGATTTCCATATATTTGCTGTAATGATATTGACCATGGACTTCTGTAACAAAAGCAAAGATTCAAAACATCAGCAAAAAAGGATTATTGCAAAAACATTCTCTCAGAAATTGTATGCCCGTAGCTTGCCTCCTGTGAAGAGGAAGAGGTCAGAAACAGGAGAAGAGATCAGATACTATCAAAGTAACAGCTCACCCAATGCAAATAATTATGAAAATATTAATTTCTGTAATTCACTGAAAGTTCTAACTGCCTCTTTGGCTACTCTCTTACTAAGTCTTCCCAGGTGTCCCTTCCAATATTGGATACTCAAAATATTGAGCTAAACAGTATAATTTAGAGTCAAATGAAATGAATCTCAGTGCAATAAATCAAGTATGTCACCCATGAAGGGTAATTATCTTTTGTTTTCTGAACTATTGCTCCATCCTAGATTTCTTTCTTTTCATACTTGTAACAGATGTTACTAGTATATATGATACAATAAACAGTTCAGTAGCAAGCCTATTATTTGGATATTGTCGTTCAGCAGCTGACTTTCTGCTTTTTGCTGAAGCGCTGCCTAAAATGTAAATGAGATTAAAAAACCCCACAAAAATAACCCAAGAAATCAAACTGTTGGAGCTTAGGACTCCAGTAAACTTTTTGTTGCTAAACAAGCAAGTGAAACATATATTATCAAACCTTTATTTGTTAACAGCTTAAGCAATCTGTGGCTGCTTCAGTACTACAAGAAATTCCTTTTTTTCTGTCTTTTAAAGAATCTTTTAGATTTATGACTCCCTCTGAAACTTTCAGATACATGGGAGAGAAACTTAACTTTGATTAACATTGTTTGCAGCTTTTCCTGTTTCTTGTCTTTTAGTAAATGCTGTGCATCCAGCTTTAATTGCCTTCCTGATGCCTTTTTCATAGCCATTTCATAGCACTTTCATTATAGCCTGGCTATTTGGATATGAGCATAATATCAAAATCGTATAATTTTCTCATAAAGCCTCAAAGCTATAACAGCTCTTTCTGTTAATCTGTCTAAAATGTAAGAACACCACTGCCATACATGAAACTATGTTGATGTAGAGGAACCACATAGAGGAACATTTCCTCTTGAGATATGTACTGTTTTCTAAGACACTTGGAAGAAGAAAAGCAACTTTATTTTTAGGCTGCTGTATTATTGTTCATAATGGCCTATTAAACCACCAGGGTACTTTTAGATTTGTACCAGATAGAGAAAGACAAATGCAAAGATTTAGGGGGAAAAAAAAAAATAAATAAAAAAAAAAGAACTAAGAAGCTACATTTCACCTGTCCTTCAAAACATTCCTGATAAGTAAGACCAATTATGAGATCACGTATGTGCAATATCTGAGACATGGATGTTCAACTGATGCTCCATGCTCTGTTCTAAAAGTTGTTTGTTTCTTAATCAACAAAAAAATAAAACAAAACCCAAGCCTGAGAAGAAATTAGTGATAGTATCTCATTTTTATAGAAGGGGAAATTAAATATAAGATGTCTCTGTGGTTTATCAGTATTTGCATTGAATGTCCATGGAAGAACATTACTAATTCTTTCAAGACACAATGCAGAGCTAACTTCAATGTTTCATTTCTGTGGGTTGATAGACTTTACAGAGAGAAAATGAGGAGCAACAAGTTGGACATATTCAAAATAACAGTGATTATTTATGTAATAGAACTGATTAATATGAGCCACGATACATTTAAATTTTCATTTTACTAATTGTTCTGCAACTGAGAGATTGTACGACTTGCAAAATTCTAGGCTATTGTAAAGAAGCAAAAGGTAGCAGTTGAATTACTTTGTTTATAACTTTTCTTCCAACTCATTTGATGTGCCTAGAAAGAGAATACAGGGTTCTCTTAAAGGAAATGAAGCCAAATCTCAGCTTCACTTTAAAACAGTAATCATAGTGAAAGTGTATTAATGAGAAATAAAGTCTGTCTGTGGTTGGGAAAGAAAATAGTCAAAGTTACTTAGGTAGCCAAAATTAAACCCTGGACAATTCAGTAATGCATCCCATAGTTAAGGTGATCAGTAGATGTGACTATGTTTGGAATACAGTATTTCTCATAGTTGTTTCTGCAAGAACAAGTTCTTGCTCAACTAAGTCTTACTTTCTGTCCTGGAGCAACTGGTTACCACGAACTTTGTTCCCTCAAAGCTTTTATGCTAGGAGAATTTTGATGAGAATTGCAAGATGTATTTCTCAAATGCGTAGCACAATTTAAAACAGAACTTCAGGTTTCACTTTCCTAAAGCTATTCAAAATTCTGAATCTGTGTTCTCTTAGGAGAGTGCCCGAGCTGTCATTTTTCCAGGCATGCTAAGCTTGGATGATCCATCTGTCTTAAAACTTTTGCATTTTTGTAGATATAATTCAATGAAGCAGAAATTATTATAACTTCTAGTTCAGTGTCACTAACTACAGAATAAGGAAACCTTTTAATTCTGTTGGTGTATGTCTCAACAACTGGTTAAGTACTTTGTAAATAATAATAAGGAATAATTACAGCAAGTTTCAATTCGGAATATCTTGTCACACATTAATTAGAATGGTTACTGTAGTATGATTATACAGATTTTTATGTATTTGTTCAATGGAAAATAATGACTTGACATTTTTGTCAAGTTAAAATATTTGTGGTGTTTTTCAGTAACGTTTTTGATCAGGAGTTAATTATATGATCAAATTGTTTTGACACAAGGCGTCTTCCTAGATACTTGAAAGATTAACATGAATGTGAGCAAGCAATTGATACAGCTACTAAGAACTGGATGACTTGCTATGTGAAAAAAGTCTGGTGAAAAATGAATTTGTAAAGGAGGTGTAGATCCGATTTAAGGAGGAGATTCTTAGCTTGCTTTCCCTATCACAGCATCGTGTTCTGCAACACAATGTAACAGGTAAACAACAGCAGGATGAAGTCTCATTGGAAAATAACTGCTTCAGTTGAAATAAAAGTATTTAAACTTTTCTTGCTAATTTTCTGCTACAGTGAACCTGTGATTTGATGCAAGAATTGTTAAGTGAGAGAGAAAAAAAAAAAACAATAACAATCTAGAAAAGAAAAAGTTAATTCACCTCTATGCAAATCGTACTCTAATCTCATAATTCGATCGTTACAAATTTGATTGCTATTGGAAAAAATAGTTCTTTGTGCCTTCCTAAGTTTTTTGTTTTAACTCTTTCCCGTAGCTTTTCTTTTAAGTGCTCAAAATTAAATATTCCAGATTAAATGTAATTTTTCTGTAGTAGTTTATTGTATATTCTGTACTTCCCTTGGCTATTTGTTACCAATATATATCTTGAACTAGAGGTCTTAAATTTTTTTGGTTAAGGTTGTGAACACCAAATCAGTTGTAAACTAGCTGTGGATTTGACAAAGGTTCATTGAGAAGCAAAGATTTCAATTTGAAAATTTGAAAAAGTGATATTTCCTCAAAGGATGTGCAAGTGCTTAGAGCACAGGATGCACTGAAGAATTTATTTTTTTTTTTTCTTTTTAAATGTGATGAACTCTCAGAAACACCAGAAATAGCCACCCAGCAAATGTATCCAAAAAAAATGTGCAGGAAAAGTAACAGGCATTCTACCATGATTTTTATTACCATAGATGCATGAAAATTAAAGCTCTAGCAAACTTTTATTCGCTACCGTTTGATTGCTGAATGTAGTATGATTGATGAATGGAGTATTCATCTGGAGGAAAGAGAATGAGAGTAGGCTTCATTACTTCTTATTTTCCTATAAAATCCAATGTATGATTCATGATAAAGGGTCTGAAGTTCATATCTTGCCTTAGCACAGTTTCTTTATTCTTCAAAAAGTAAGCTTGTCAACATGTGAATTCGTTAGTTCATTTAAGTTAGGATTTTTTTATTAAATTATAGATAGGAATCATTCCAGTGATGTGTTACATGAACTCTCAGAGACAATTACTGGAGCAATGCAGAGAACAGAGACTAAGAGAACTGTATTCTTCAACAAATAGATGAAATTTTTTAGGAAAAATAGTTTCCCCAAGAAATGCAACTCGTCTCTTTATTGTTAACTGACTTTCTACAAGAAAAAATCTTGTGTTTTACTGGTTTGTCACTGCATTTTCTTTTTTTTTTTTTTTTTTTTTTTGTTCTTTATGTGTTTGTACATCCTTGGTTTTCATTACACCTTCATTTTTGTAAAGAAGGAATAAAGTTGCAGGCATTAAATAGATGGACTGATTTGAACTATCAGTGTTTAAAAGACTTGGGGTGAGTCTTTGACACTTGATCACTTACAGCTCAGACTGAATTGCAGAGTTGTTTTCCTCTTTGATGGAAAAAATGGTAGTGTTATAATTTCCTACAGAAAAAAAATCTTTGGTTTTATTTTCTTGGTATTTGAAAAATAGCTGGTTAAATAGATATCATCTCAACTGTATACTTCAAAGGCCCTGAAAACTCTGTAAGTTTACCTTTTTAAGGACATTGTATTTTGTACTGAAGTTTTATTTCAGTAAATGTTACGTTTTTTAAAGTTATACTTTAAGTGTATCTGAAATGTGAAGTGGAACATTTCATTGGTAGCTGGTTGAGACCTGGGAGTTAAGTTGAATGCAGGATGTTTTATGAATAGAATCGTAACAAATTATTTTATAGGCACAATATTTCTTGAAGAGCATTGCTGGCAAAAATAGACGGTGTTCTCTCATGTAGTTTCCATTAAAATAACTAAGTAATTTTCTCACTGTGCTTTACAGTTTTTGAAATAACTGCCAAAATCACAAATGGCCAAGTTTACACTATGCCTGTAATAACAACAAAATTAAAAGATTTCTGTCAAGTTACGGTATTGGTTCCAAAGTCCTTTTACCTTTGTGTTTTTGAAGATGTTTTGGAAAGCTTCTCCTATTTATGTTCTGAATTGGAGATGAGAAACACATACGAGATTATGGAATATAAAAATTAAATATGACACTTATTTTTAACTGGCAACACCTAGAAAACTGTGTCAGAGGGAAAATGTCTCATTCATTTCACCTGCATTTGACACTAGGTTGAAGGGTGGTTACACTGCTCAGTGGCAAGATAGCTCAGACTTTGCTGTGAAGTACAACGCGGGATATGCCAGAACTCACAATGTCTGCATTTCCATGTTTTAGAAGGTTTCATAATTACCTCTCTTAGTTTCTTGTCCCAAATTCAAATTCAGGATAGTTAAGCATGTAACTTGCATGTAATTATTTTACAGGGGAAAGTGAAGAATGGGCTAACAGAGGTGTGCTTGCTATGATTTCACAGCAATTGGTAAAGAGAACAGAGCTCCTTACCTCTTAAATTTTTGTTATTATTAAAATATGATAAGTACTATATTGCCAAAGCTACAGTTGCAAATCTGTATTTTAACTGTTTTGTAAAGTTAATATACTGGTGAAGGATTCATAAAAAAATTTACAGTAATATCAGTTATGAGTAATCAGTCATTTTGTAATGAAAGACTTTAAAGCAGTAAAGACAGTTTCTACATCCTTTTTTACTACTTTTTTTTTGGATTGTTAGATAAAGCTGGCTAGATAATTTATTTCATGGAAAATACACAAAAATCATGCAAGTTTTTAAGTTTTTTCATTAAATGATTATACATGGAACATTTAAAATTTCTTTTGAATCATAGCAAATATTTTGTTTTAATCTCTTTCATAACTCTATAATGGAAATACAAGATGTTTCAAAAACTTAAATCAGAAGTTAGGCGGAATGTCGCCTCGCCCCACTCTGTCCTTCCCAGCCTTGCCCACACCCGTGGTTATGCTTCAGTGGGTGTCTCTTAGGGTGCAGATCTGCTGGCCTTCACTTTGAAACTGGACAGGAAGGAAGCAAGCTATACTTAGAATTTCACTTCACTAAACATGTCTGTACCCTTCTCTTCAATGCCTCCCAAGTGTTTTGATGCAATCCTCAGAGCTGCTGCCGTTTCTTCATCTCTGCTGCGGCTTCCCCACTCGCACTCTCCCTGCATGTCAGGGCAGTGCTGGAGTTGAAGGGAGAAACACGAGGCGCTGGGTAAAATATGTGGCCGGAGGAGCTGGGGATCTGGAGTGAAGATCTTTGAGGACGGTAGAGGACTTGAATAGTGTCAGGCTGGTGGCTGGGGTACTCACTCAAGCATCAGATGTAAGCCTAAAGAAATATAATTAAGGAAGCAAGGACTGTATTACAGATAAGAGCTTGGTGATGAAGGAGATGTGGGGCTAGGACAGTGCTGCGAGTGTGTGAAGCTGGAGCATATGGTGTCCAGGAGGAGGCTGGACACTGCGTGGAAGGGGAGACCTCAGGCTCCCATGCTGTTTGGAGGGAGCCTTGTACTTGCTCAGCAGCGACATGCTTTCTTGTCTTTCATACTGGGGGAGAGAAGCAGCAGTGGCCCAGTCTAGGGGAGGCTTTGTTAGATGAAAGGAAGGACTCCATGCTGCAAACAATGTGAAGGAAACTCAAGAAGCACAATCATCCCAGCCTCATTTTGCCCTTGCTTTCTTCTGCAGAGAAGGGATAGCCAGGAGAGAATGCAGGGAAATGCCTAATTTGAGTTTTGTCTCCCAAAGTATACTCAAGCTTTACTCTTGTTAGAAAGTGCTGTTGTGGTATCTGTAAAAATGCATTTTTCAGGGCATTAACTTTCCATCTATCCCTTTGCGCAACTAATGTAGGAAGGCGCTACAGCCGCCAGGTAGTGATGCACAGCAGAGAAGTAGTGGGTTTAGAAAGCTGTTTGCCCTCAACTCAGATGAGGAGAAAGATAGGTACGTACTCCGTGTCACAAACGCTTCACAGAAACGAAATAGAGCAGAACACGATTCTCTTTCCCGTTTCACTTTTGCTTCATAACAAAATGAAACCACATAATCTAATTTCTTGATTCCTGCCGAACCTGTTTATTCTATGTCATCATTTACCTTATTCTGTATAAGGTAAATGATATTTTTTTCCTACATGTGATGTACTCTTACTTCTACGAGTTAATTCTAAAATTGTTGGGGTTTGAAATTTTGTTAGTCCATTTGTTGTTTTCAGATACCTTTTGTCTTTCCTAGATGAACTATACTTTTAAATTGCATTGTAATTCTTTAATGTAGTGTACGTACTCCTTGCACTTTAATGTTAGTAATATTACAGCTCCTTTCAGTGTCTCCCTCTCAGGGCCACATAGATTTCTACAGAGTTTTTATTCAGAGTGCTGCCACAGTAACAAAAATCAGGATTACCATTAAAAGCACTGAAATACCCCAAAATGAGATGAAGGTGTAGTACACAATAGCCCAGTTTCTTTACACTAAATTCCTCATTTGCAAATGTGAGTGAAAGATTGTCTTTACATTTCCAGAGATGATTAGCTGCCAGCTCTAATCAAATTGAGAAGTAATTAGCAAATCAAAACTTGATTAGCTCTTTGCTTGATTTACTAAAATTACAGTTTATGCAGTTTAAATGATGGGGGAGGGGAAATGTCTCTTCTCTACGTATAGCCTACTGTTCTGTGTTAAGGGAGCAAATGAAAGCAGTCATTGCTTACGGTACTGAGCTGCTCCAATGCCCTGGCACCATTGCTCCAGTGAAAGTGTTGCTCAATAAGCGAAGACTTCATCCTTTCTTCTCTTTGCAGCTGTTGTGAAACTTGGTTGAGATAAGCGTGGTCCAGACAACCTGACTTTTCATTACCAGTACTCTTCTTCCTTCACAAAGTACTTTGGTCTTGTTAAAGAATTATTAAAATGGGAAGGTTATGAAGTAAGGTTATCTCATTGGTGCATGTGCTGTAACAGTACAGTCAAGGTTGAAAAAGGAGTGATCTTGACAGTGCTGGAATTCAGTTTCCATCTCTGCTACCTACTGGATGTGGGACATTTGCCTTTGCTTAAGTGCTGCAATACTGTTTTTCCTTTCTGTGAAACATGTACCATTTATTTTGTTCTTTCATCTTCTTGACCTCTGAGTTCCTGAGCACAAAACAACTATAGCTGCAGTCTAAAATACTCCTAGAGATGCCCTTCTAGCTACATAAATCAAATGCAAAATTATTTTTTTAAATCTGTGTGGGACCAAAACCAGATATATCTTTTTTCCCAGTATGCAATTTGCTACAGTCTTCCTTGTCTGTCTTCTTCTCGAGATTAGATGGCTGTAATGCTCTCTGCATTTACATTGTGACCGAGACACGTTTTAATGCATCTTTTATACTTGAGTCTTATTTGTTACAGAAGTAACTGCAGTGGAGAGCTTCTCTGAATTAATTTAATGGCAGAATTAGCAGGCTAGCTGTAATCCCATTGAAGTACCTTAAAAGCTGCATTTTTTGAAGGTAGCTTTATTAGAAAAGCAAGAGGTTTGAAACAAATTCAGAACAGAGTGAGATGCTTAAATTTTTTTGGAACTGCTGTGCCAGAATCTTAAAAATAAAAAGTACAGTTTAATTAAACAGAAGACTAGAGAGCTAAGTCTAGTAATATTACAGTAGAAAGTATTGCAGAAATGCTGATATTTAAGGTGCCCAGTTCTGCTCTTAAATGCTAAGTACGAAACACTAATTGAAGAAAATTGAATCATCACTGTGTTCGTATATCTGAAATTCAGATAGATCCCTCGCATAGTCTATATTTCAGAGTATATTCCAGCTAACTTCAGAAAAAATTGATGGTCTTTTCAATGGAAGGTTGAGGTTTTTTCCTTTAGTTTTTAGGGCACTTTATTCTCAGACATGTGTTGTTTATATAGCAATTTAATATACTGAGTATTTCTGCCTCAGGCTGCAAGGTTGTGGTATGGCAGCTGATCTATTTCTCTTTCAGATAAAGTATTTAATCCATAAAATTTTCGTTTCTCTAGGGGACATCAGTAGCCTTAAACATTACTCTTGGGCTTTCAGACTTGTATAGACTATTAAATGAACTGTTGTGTATTTTTTTTTTTTTTATCTAAAGCTTTATTTACTTTTTCTTGAGCTTTCCAGATCTGCACCACGATTATCTTCCCCAATTCCTCTCCTCTCCTGCCGATTCCAGCTGGTGTTAGGTATCTCTCCTTTTCTTACATCTGCTGATTAGGAAGAGTTGCTCTCATGGAACCAAAGAGTGGTCCTGCCATCAGTTTGCAGGAACTGCTTTGTCTTCACAGGATGTCTTCTCTGGTGCAGCCATGCCTCGCAATGAAGCACAAATTTATTTGATACAAATTCTGTTTCCCTTTGACTAAATTGTGCTGGTGAGGGAGGTAAATCTCAAGAGGAACACCAATGGCAGGCATCCTTGACAAGCAAAGATGATGGCTGATAGCTCTATGAATGGGGTTATGTGGTGTGATCTGAGATATGGGAGGGCTGCAGTTGATCTCTAATATCCCATCCAGTACAGGTGTCTGATAGCTGGAAATGCAAGCTGGTAGAATTCATGCACTTTGAAGGGACAAAATTACACTTTATCGTTTTCAGCTGCGGTAATTATAGGAATAAGCAGGATAAAGTTCTTCATCTTTTCTATGTAAAGACAATAAATCTGTTGTAACTGTGTTGGTGTCAAGGCTAATTTTAGTTATGGAGAACTGAGTTTTCACTTAAGGAGCATGGAGTTTTGTTTTTAGCTTGGAAGTGTTGCAGTGGGGCAGGTAACATTTGATGAAAATACGCATTTGTCAAAAAATAAAAGACGTTCTTTTGACGGGGAGAATGAGGAATACATGGCACGCTTTTTAATTTTTAAAATTACGTTTGATATTTAGAGTGCTTTCTTTTGGTTATGATCTTTGTTTCTTAATTTGCTTATTTTTTCAACTGCTTACAGTTTTTACTCTGAATTAGATTGTTTACATGGTTGCATTCAATCTTGTTGATTGAATTATTCTATCAAAATTTTTTGTTTCATGATGTCAGCTGTTTGGGGAAAAAAAAAGATTGTCAGAAAAGCTTTGGAATGAATCTAAAATTTTGTTTTCAGGCAGCAGATTTACAGGCAGTGATAGAGGTCTAAAAGATATTAAGAGATCTAAAAAACCTTTTTCCCTCACAGGTATGTTAGCAGCTTGGTTTAGGGCTGCTTGTATCACAAAAAGTTGCAGCCTGTAGATCTGATTTTTGGGGGGATTACTTTTTTATATAGGTTGCATTCTCTGACTGCATTTTCCATTAAAATTGTACTGGTTCTGGCTGAGACAGGTTTCACTTTCTTCGTAGCAGCCCGTATGGTGCCGTGCTTCGCTTCTGTGGCTCAGCCAGTGGAGGTAAGGTGCTGGTGGTTTGGCTGTAGCTGAGCGGTGCTTGCAGAGCCTCGAGGGTGCCCCTTTCCTACCCCTGCAGGGGCAAGTGTGCAGGGACTGACCTGAAGGGTGGGAGGGGACACAGACAGCTGACCCCAACTGACCAAGGGAATATCCCAGACCGTGCGGTGGTGTGCTCAGCTGTAAAAGCTTGGGGAAAGGAGGAGGACGAAGAGGGGGCATTTGGGGTTATGGTGTTCTTCTTCCAAAGCAGTCATTAACATACGCTGAGGCTCTGCTGGCCTGTAAGGTGGCTGGACTTCTACCTGACAGTGGGAAGCAGTGAATTTTACTTTTTTTGCACACACAGCTTTTGCTTTCCCTGTTAAAGCATCATTACCTCAGTCTGAGAGTCTTCTTGCTTTGCTTCCATTTTCCCCCTATCTCATGAAAGAGAGGGGTGAGCAAGAGGCACGGTGGGTGTTGGGCTGCTGACCGGGGCCAATCCCTTGCAGAACGGTGGAGGTGACAGAGGTTGCTTTCATTTGCTGCCTTAAAGGAGGTAGGCTTTCCCAGGCCTTGAGGAGAAGGATGTCAACGGGAAACTGCCTAATATGGAAACAAAGCTACAGGTGCTCTCAGGAGTTGAATTTGGAAGGAAAATAGCTGGTTTATGCTTTAGGATCTTTTCCTCAGTACTGGTCTGCAGTTCTTATGTCCCATCCATAAATTACATCTGCCAAAGGGTTGAAACATCTGAAATAGAGGCAGAGGTTAGGCAAATGGACAATTCCCTTCATGAATCTCCAGCTCTTTTTTTTTTGATTCTGGCATGTTTTCAATATGTACTTCACAATGTAAACTGAGTCTCCTGTCAGCAAATTGACCATTGTCAGCATCAGCTGGAGCTGCAGCTGCAGCCATGAGGTTGTACTTGCAAAGGTCTGATCTGTTCTTGCTGACCCTCAGTCAGGCAGCTACCACTACAGTAATGCCATGGCAAAGCCCTTGTGCCTTTGCTGTTCTTTCAATGGGAATTCTTTGTGAAATAAGATTACTCTTAGGTAAACAATCCAAGGTTCGGTGAATACCAAACCACTATTTATAAATACTGCATTAAAATAGTAATTATTAGTGACATTCTAGTTTTCCAATATTTACATGACTTGAGCAGATGAGTAATTTTTAAAAGGTTTTAACTTTAGAAGCATTATGTCTCAACAGATGTGATGCTGTTTCATGCTATGTGTTGCTGCAATTAAGAAGCATTCAGAAGTTGTTTTTCTTTCAGTGGTCTCAGACATTTTCTCGCGATTCAGATTTTAGTGAAGATCATAACCTGTACTCCACTAGTACAATTAAGGTAATTGACAAAGGCAAAACTAGTTTACAAAGTTAATTAGATTTTTCCATCTTCTCACTTTCAATTAAGCTTGTTGGTCTGATGCATTTCTTCCTGTTTAATTGCCATTATTTTTACACAGTATACAGGTTGTAGTAGTGTAGTAGTCTGACAGATAAATACTTGTTATTGACATAACCATGGAGACGAACTGTTTCTTGCAGATTTTGATTGTCCTCTTCTGTTTCAGCAGCTGAATCATGTAGTTAACATTTACTTAATTTATATAGCAGTTTAGATTTGCACTTTAAAGTACATTAGAATTTTTGTTGGATTTTTTTTTAATGGAGAACAAGAACGCTATTGTATTGCAGAAACAGACATAGCACATTGAAATGACTGTAATTACAACAGATGAAATATTAACGAGACTACACATCCTTTACACTGTTCACGGATTAGGGCAGAAATTATAGCAATGCTAAAAGTTAAACCTGACACTGTCAGAAAAAATATTTATAGCTTTGATAACACAGCAGTATTAAAACTTGGATTGCTGCCCTGGGGATCATACAATTCTGTCAAACACTGTTCACAGGCAACTATGTTGTGACTCAAGCTAAAGAACTTCCCCCTTTCAAAATACATATTGCTTTGCAATATTGTTGATGCATTTATTCTTTTGATTGTCATCTAGATAAAAGGAGGACAAATACAGCTAAAGTAAGATTAGGTGCAAGACCACAGCTAATGTTTACAAAGTGTGTACATATTTTTAAAATAAAATGATTGTTCAACACGTGGACACAAGCATCTCTCCAGTCCTTGCAATCATGAGATCATACCAAAATCACCTGGTTCAGTTAAATATTTTGCAGGTTAACCAGTTAAAATTTCTGCTTCTCTTGCGTATGATGTCGTTTGTACATTTTGGTGAAAATGCATGGTCTGTCAAGTTTGAGGACTGAAACGGCAACTCATATGCCTGTATTCTTCATTACGCTCACTCCTCCAATATCTTACACCTCATGAGCCTGGATTTAGCTTCCCTACAAGCTCGGGCACAGGCTCTTTTCATTTGCTCCACCTCTCCTCTCTACTATTGATGCTTATCCATATCTATACTTAACATACACCTCTTCATCAGACAGGATCATAAGGAAGCACTGCTGTGGCTGTGGTTGTCCTGGCTGTACACCACGGGTCAAACAAACTGGCTACTGGGCTGCCAAATCTGCTTTAAGTGGCCAAAAGGAATTCACGGAGCTTGCTGGTACTTCCCTGACCAAAGGAAGCAGCTGTGCAATACCTTATGCATTTTTGGCTGAAATACCAGTAGGATGCAAAACTCTTCCCAATATTTGAGCAAAACGATACAGGATTAAAATGTCCCTCTGCCTATGCACAGCACGGGCTGCTAGCTGGCACCTGAGCAGCGTTTCTGTGCATCTGGACATGGTATCAGCACTGTCTGTGGAGGTCTTGGCATCCGAATGGGACAGGCCCACTGAAGAACTTTTTGACACACTTGAGGAGAGCCTCCTTTGTTCCCAGTTCAGGTTGGACATCTGATGCTGCTGCCAAGGATGTGTCTTGTGATGTCAGTGGAAGTAAATTGCTGATCATTGCTGATCGTGACTGAGAGAATGCAAAAAGCTCCATTGTGAAGCATCTGTGAAGCCCCAGCTAAACTTGAATGAATGATCTAGTTAAAAAAGTCCCTGCTCACTGCACGGGAATTGGACTAGATGACCTTTAAAGGTCCCTCCCAACACAACACATTCTATGATTCTACGAATGGGAAGGTTTCTGATCCTTTTACTTGCTCTTTCATGCATCTTGCTTCCTCTTGTTGCACTTATATGCACTTCCACTCCAGCTCCCTAGAGATATACAGATTATTAAGCACATTGGTCCAGGAGTTTGAACACATGTAACTTAATAATCTCAAGGACAAAAGTCCTTTGACTTTGAAGTAATATGTGCATTCCAATCTCTGTATCCTGACAATTTCCAGGCCCAGTCTTAACTAATACAAAATTCTTTGTAGAAATCATGTCTCCAGCTTCTTTGTGACCAATCCTGTATTCCTGAGGGGTGATGTAAGACCATGTAAAGGCACAAGATTTGTTCTTCATAGCCATTTGCTGTGAAAGATAATAATTTAAAATGTGTGAGAGTTGGCTAGGCAACTGGATTTGTATTTCAGCTGTTGTTCAGTAAAATCTAGGGATCTTGTTTTCTTCTTTACTCAGCAGAGAACAAAAGAGGCTACAGAAGACTGCAGGGGGGCTGATTTTTTTTGCATCCCTATTTCTGTGGAAAAGACAGATGAAATCACAAAGCTTCCTATTTGCCTTGCTGATGTATGCAGAGATTTTTCTGAGTGACAACGTTAAAATTTGTAGTGATCTATTTGGCAATTGTCTTGCCTAATGATATGTTTCAAATATATCTTGGCACGTCAAAAATATTTAGCTTTCATCTTATATTTATTCAGCTTTCTGAAGGACTATGATCTTCCCATCACGTGAATGTGCTGTTTAAATTAAAAGGACTGAGGACAGTGTTTTTGAAAAGCAACATGGAAGTATATAGTCTGGGAGGTTTTGGCTTGTGATGGTTTTTTGTTATTTGTTTCCAATAAATATGTTTAGTGTTCCATATCAGAAGGCTAACAGAGCCAGCTCTCACAGAATTAAATATACAAATAAAGGGAGTTTGGGAACCTTTGAAATCTTTGCAGACTTTCAAACCTCTTTTAGACAGCAAGGATTTTTCAGAAGTGAGTTGATCTGGGATGCATTTCTTAAACTGAAGGCTTTGTGGCATAAGACCCTAATCTGTTTGATTGTGGGATATTCGAAGGTGAGAGGGCATGTCTGTCATTGCACTTACACGTGCACTCTTTTCTGCAAATGTTATTGATTGTATCCATTCCAGAAGACTACCTTTTTAAAAAGCTGAATCGATCATGTCACTTGTCTGTACTATTCATGTGGCTGGGTTTGTTTTCTTTTCAGTATTGGCTATATCATATAGGTTGGAACTTCATAAAGCTCAACAAATTGAAAACAGTTATTTCCTATGGAGTACCCACAATGTGGAAATGCAGAGACTTAGCATTCTAAGTCTGGATGCTCAGACTGTAATACAGGTAACATGCCAGTGGAGTGATCACAATGGAGCACAGTTAAAAGCACTCTTAGGTTATAGTAAATCAGCAAATATGGATTTTCAATGCTTCTGGATCCTGCAAAAGAGACCATTCAAAATAATTCAAACAGGATATTTTCTTTCGATTACCAAGATAAGTGTAGAAATCCATTTACCTCTTAGAAATGCTTATCGGCGTATTATCTGTTCAGTACTTTTCCTCAGAGTTCACCTGGCAGAGACTGCTGCTTTTTTATGAGTTGAGGGAAGGAACACCAACGTCTACACATTCCTCTAGTGGTGTAGTTTATTAGGGAAATGATGCATTTAACACCCCTACAAACAAATCAGTTGTGTCATGGGATATTAACTTTCTCTTGCCTGAATTAATGAAATCTGTTTGAGGATAATTTTTTTTCCCAACCTCAAGTGCCTTAAATAGAAGGTTATTTTCTGGCAGAAGCAAATGCAGTTCACAAACGCAATAAACTGCAAGGTCTAGTGACTGAACCACAAAATGTTAAAGCTAAAATGATGTTGCATGTTAATTCAGAATTCTCCTCTGTGGAGTAATTCCACGGCAATCAGGCAGCCATGTCAATATTTTGTTTCTCTGTGCAGTAGTTTTAGAAGAGCCTGACTTCAAAAGAGGTGGCCTGGAGGGGAAGGGGAAATAAGGCAGCAGGGGATAAATCTGTCCTTTTTTTAGGAAGTACAAATGCATATATCCAGAAAACAAAGCCTACATTTTGGTTTTAGCATTGGCTTCTATACCGGCCACTGTCCAGGGAACCTGTGCAGTAGAGAGTTGGCTACTTGCACTTCTCATTTATATTCTTCAGCGATACTCATGCTTGCAGGTCAAGTAAAAGGTCATTCAGCCAAAGCAAAAGAGAAGATGCTTGCCAGCCTCAGGTTAGTACAGCCTCTGGAGGTTTATATGTCAGCCACTTGGACTTCATTGAATACCTCTATTAAATACTGGAGCTACCGTGTAGTCATTCAGGAATTAATGAAAGCCATGTAGCCTCTTCTTAATTAAAATACTCTAGGCATATTATTGTTCTAATGTATGTGATTGAGAAGGTATCTAAATTTTGAACTGCATAAATTATGTGCATCTTTGTCTCTTTCTCAAGAGCTGAAACAGAGATACTTGTTTAAAAATCACTCTTAAACTTGTTGACCCAAATTCTACTTTCCAAACTCGGTATAATGTATAAGATGTCAGCAAAGACACGTTATAGATTTTTTTCGTTTGTTGCTGCCATATTGTACTCTGAACACTAGTGGGAAATAGACCAAGCAGTCGACTGCCAGCAGAAATCTCCAAAGAATCTCATGTTTTCTTTCCCAGCTGCTGCCGGTGTGATATTTCTGAGTTTGCCTCTACAGGAGAAAGTTCAGAAAAGGTGTTGGAAGAAGAGCTGGTGTTGACAATAACCAGTTTGGATTCTCTTTTCTGTAAAATCAAGCCTCTATTTTTTAGATTAAAAAACTTCTGCTTTAAAAACCTAGAAAACACACAAACAAAAGTGCAGGCTTTTAAGCACTTAAGAAAGATGTAAGAATAGCCTTGTTATTTAAAACATTTGTTGAGAGTATGAAGTTTTAACTGTTTTCATGAGCATCATTATTTTTAAGTACTTTTTGACAAATTGGGAAATTAATTTGAAAATCTGTGGTAGTGTTATGATTATGAGAATGGAGAATGGAGACAAAAAAAAGGGAATAGCAAACTAATCAAAACAGAGGAAACTTAAAGGCTGTATGTGTTCTAACATACAATTGTAAAGTTTAGGTTTTGGTGCCTCCTTTACAGAATGGAAGTATCAGTGGAGAGATTTCCTTCAGGTATTCCTGTAATTATATTTGCTGTCCATGGGAGGTGTAGACTTTTACGGGAAATAGAAAAAAGAACTATAGCCATGATGACAGAACTGTTTAAGGTGATGAAAAGCAGTATCTTTGCTTCTGTTACTTTTCCAGTGCTTTAAGTCTTCCAGGGAATTTCTATTTTTATGTGTTAGCTTTGTGAACAGGATTTTCTCTTCCTTATTCTGGGCTTAATGCAGGAAAAAAAACCAGTTTATCTGATATTTATTAATACCATATTAAGAAGAGAAGCAGGGAGAAAAACAAAGCAGCATACAATTCTAGGTCACATGCAGATTTCGTCTACCTCTACCCCTCAGTCTTCAAAAAAATCCACCTTCAGTTTCATTTCTGAAAATAATTTTAAGCATCTTCTTCTGTCTCTTTGTTACATCTAAGTGGGAAATAATCCAATATGTCTTTGCCTTTGTTGAAAAATCTTTGAGCCTGCCATTTCAGATACAAAGAAGTTTTGAGAATCAATTCGATTATTGACCCTGTTAATGAAATATACCATTTAGATATCGATGCAAATTATATGTGTTATAGAGTTCTTTCTTTTTGTAACATCTCAGATTATACTAATTGTAGTAAATGTAAGATATGTTTATGGCTTAGTAAAGAAGTAGATACAGATTCTACAGAAGTAGGGCTTCCCTCAGTTTTTCAAGTACTTTTTTCTTCTGTAGTTTAAGCATTAGCTTAGTCACAGTCTTTCTACCATGTTTATTAGATAATGTTTATTTTGAATTGTTGTTTACCGTGACTCTTATCACCATGAATACCAAGAGCCTACTCTTATCCTTTGACCTCTTATTGATATTCTTACCATATTAAATAAAAAAGTCTTTCTTCAATAATTGATAAGTTAAAGAAATATAATGTTCTGCAACTATCTCATTTTTCCTCATTTGGCTCCCTTATAAAGATGCTGTGCAGCCATCTTCCTAAGCAGAGAGCACATTCCTTGCCTAAGGCCAAAACAATTATCTGCCATCATAAAGAAGTTAAACCAGTGCGGATGGGGGGGAGAAAAGGCTTGAAGTGCTAGTTATAAATTCCAGCAGCAAATCTGCAGAAAAGTGAAAAGAATCAGTAAGTGTACCTTTTGAAAGCAAAGCCATGTCCTATTTGGGATAGAAAACACTGGGCTGCAGAGTTAGGACAAGCTGAAAGAACAAGCATGCTGCAAGGTCTTTGTGTGTTTGCTGTTTCAAATGGCTGTGGCTTGAGAAATAGTTTCGTTTAAGGTAGACATGTCTTTATATCTCTGTGTACAGTTAGAAGTATAAAAGGGTAACAGTGCCAACTGAAAACTGTGGCTGATCTGTTATGAAGGAGCTTTTTGACAATGGCTTAGGAAATGATTTTTCCTTTACTGTTTTAAGCTTCTGTGTTATTTTTGTTTCTTTTCAGTTACCACATTTGACAAAATGCCTTTGTTACTGATATTAGACATAGGCTTGTATCTTAATGAATACTTTATGAAGAAGCAAAGTTATCAAAAACACACAGTGCTTCTTATCCATGTGATTGCGGAATCTGAGGCCTTAAGAGACGTTTATGTTCTTGCACAATCTGTCTGCTTTGCCCAAGTGTAAGCATACTAATCAACTTTATTATTTTTTCCTTTTCTTTGGTGAAGGATATTTCTCAGTGGTCCATTACTTTTGGTATCACATAACTGATCTCATGGATAAACTACTTGTTTATGGATGCTGAATATCTAAATTATCAAGAGACGAGAGTATAAAATACATTGTGAAGATTTTGGTTTTTTCCTTCATATAGAAGGTTTACGTATGAGCATAAATATCAGCTGTTGAATACATGGTCAGTTAAACACGGTTTTAAATGAAAATATTTAAGAATCATTTTGCTACAGAATAATGCAGATTTTTAAAAAACCTCTTCCCTCTGTGCACCTTCCTACCCTTTCCTGGCTCTTTGTGGTACACATATATCTAAGGTTTTGATAAAGCTTGTCTTTTTTAAGATATGACTATAAATATAAACCATACTCTAACTGTTTCCCAGGCTAGCTGTATCTTTTATTGAAATTAAAAGAGGTATAGCAGTAAGGTTTTTGATTAGAATACATATAAATTAGATTTTTTCACTCATTCACTGTGTAATTGATAAGGTCATGCTGCACTACTCAATCTACGAACACAGAGGTAGAGGAAGGCCCATGTCTTGCAGGAATGAAAATGTAAAGCAAAAAAGAACAGAAACAAATAGAGACGCAGAAAGCAGTAAGATGGCATCATGATCCTGACTGGCTCAGGGGCTGTAGTTTCAGGGTCGCAGCAGCTTCATGGTGATTCTTACACCATGAGGTGAGTGAAATTTAAGGGGTCATTTCAGGAAGACTAGCACTTGAGGTTTACCAGCTTGTAAAATTCCAGCCTAGGTTGAGAAATAGGAATTGGTGTCTTAACACAGAGGTACAGAATGGAATGGGAAAAGAGGGCTGTGGAAATGAAGAAAGCCTATCATTATGCCATAAAGAAAATGATGCAAATGACTTTAGAAAAGCACTGATGAAGTACAGATGAGCTTCCTTGTTGTACTGGGGTTCAGAGTGAAAGGGATGGAATGATTTTTAAGATGTGCAATGGAGTAGATCCAGAGGATTCATATTGCAGCAGCCCTTGCTAATGGGATGCTGTAGTACACTCATCTGTACTAATAAGCCTTTTCTTTAGTGGTAACCACATTTGAAATGGGTTTGAGGAATGCAAAACTGCACTTACGTAGGCTAAAATAAGGAATGCTTCCATGCAGAAACCAGGATGAGCTCTTTTTCTGTATTAAAAGATAAGAACTGTATTTTAGAGATGCTATGCAAAAGCATCTGTGCACCAACAAGGTGAAGGACGTTATAATCAGTGCAGTGATTTCAGTCAAGTTTAGAAGACTGAGCTGCAGGTAGTTATTGCTATAGGCAGTAGTCGTGAAAGAGATTAAAAAAAAGCAGAAAGGAGGGGAGAAAAATAAGAGGGTGCAGAATGAAGAGCTTCAGTTAAGCCATATCTGAGATGTATGCAAGACATCCATAAGAAAAGGCCGGAGGAAGAGGTTAGTGAGATTTTAATTTGGACGTGGGTAGAAGGGAATTAGAATAAAGAGGCAGATTGGTGAGATAGGAGCTTAAAGATGTTATATGAATATATATTATTTTAGTTTGCGGATGTGATTATGCAGTTATGAGACCTACATCAAGTACAGTGCTCTTGAAGGATCCTACGGAGAGCTAAGGTGAAGTGAGGAGGCTCTACTGAAGGTTATTGAAAGAAAAATTAGAACACAGGTAGAAATGAAGCCATTAAAAATGAAGGGAGTGGCAAGGTTTAAAAAAAATATCTGGAATTTAGATTACCTAGACTTCAAAAACCTGGAGCAAAGTGGCACAGCTAGAAGGTAACAAAAAGAGGGAGAAACAAAGACAAGTGATGCACAGCACAGTTGTTCACCGCCCATTGACTGATACCTGAGCGGTGATCCCTCTAGGGAGCTCCCCCCAGCTTCTATGCTGAGCATGACACCCTAAGGTATGGAATATCCCTTTGGCCAGTTGGGGTCCTGGCCATCCTCCCTCCCAGCTTCTTATGCACCTCTTCACTGGCACAGCATAGGAAACTGGCAAGTCCTTGGCTTAGGAGAAACATTACTTAGCAACAGCTGAAAAGTCAGTGTGTTATCAACGTTATTCTCACACTAAATCACAACCACGGCACTATACCATCTACTAAGAAGAAAATTACCTATATCCCAGCTGAAACGAGAGCACAGAACAAGATAAATGTGTAAGGAATGAAGGCCTTGTCAAGAAAGTAATTAAACTTTCTGTAGAATAAGGAGGAGGTTTAATGTTTTTAAAATAATAATTTTTAAATATGTGGTCACTAAGTTCCTCTTAGTCAAATCAGGAAGCAAAAGTATTACTCTGCATTTAATAGTTATACTTGTCTAATAAATTTCCATAATTATTTTTATTAGGAGCTTATTTTACACACATCCCTTTTAAAGAGTCTTGCTTATATAATAAAACGATGTCCTCAAATAACTTGGCTATGACTAATACAAAATTTGCTTGTTCTCCTGTTACAGTGTTTTAAATAACCTTTTAAAATTCAATTTGACAATGCTTTGCCCACTTATGCATAAATCTGTATAATATCTAAAATGTTTTAAATAAAATTGGAGCAAAATTATTAAAAAAATATGTTTTCATCAAGTGTTTTCCTCTTTGCTTTTTAATCGACTTTATTCAGGTAAGAACCCTTAGTTATAACGAACTCTAAAATTTCCTTTACAAAATGTTCCCTGAGGGTCTGACCATGAAATTACCACCGACTATTCTGAAAGCTTTTAGTATCTAGTAACTGCTACACTTTACACTAGGACAACATATGTATATATGTTGGGGCTGTTCAGTCTGGAGAAAAGAAAACTCCGAGGAGACCTTATTGTGGCCTTCCAGTATCTCAAGGGGGCTACAAGAAAGCTGGTGAGGGGCTTTTTAGGATGTCGGGTAGTGACAGGACTAGAGGGAATGGATTAAATCTAGAGATGGACTGGTTTAGATTGGGCATTAGGAAGAAGTTCTTCCCCATGAGGGTGGTGAGACACTGGCACAGGTTGCCCAGAGAGGTGGTGGAAGCCCCATCCCTGGAGGTTTTTAAGGCCAGGCTGGATGTGGCTCTGGGCAACATGGTCAAGTGGGAGGTGTCCCTGCCCATGGCAGGGGGATATTGGAACTAGATGATCTTTAAAGTCCCTTCCAACCCTCACAATTCTATGATTCTATGTATATATATATACACACACACGTGTATATATATGTAGCATACTGGATGTATAAAAATTGTGTTACATTCAAAAGACAAAGACTGTACAGAAAAATAACACCTTTTCAGGTTTAAGACTTTCCTCATAAATGTGAATGTTTCAGCATTGTCACTCAGAATACTTCAGATATTAAAAAGTGAGAATTTTAGAATACAAAACTGAAATAATGAATAAATGTAAAATGTTCTTATCTGTCAACAAAAAGTACTTTGAAGTATGACAGTGATTGAATTTTTTATATAAATTTACTTGAGTAACTTGTGTTAATGTGTCCAAAACACTTGTCAGAAAAAGCAATGATTTTGTCAAATTTGATGATAAATATTTCCCACCACCCTAGTACAACTGGTTCTTCTGAAACTCCTGCTTCTAGAACTGTGAATGCCTTTTCACATAACGTGACTGTTTCTAGGGTTGTTTACTTGAGATTTTGATAGCAGACAATTTTGCATCAGAGTAGCTGGCACAGATTTGCTGTTGTTAGAGTAATTATTTGTCTTAATGTGTTAATCGTAAAACTTGTGTGTGTTTTCAATTATTTCTATAAAATGGCTGAAACCTGTTTCTGAGATAAGATACTATGCCTACTAAGAAGCTTGTCCTTTCTCAAAGCTAGTGTTTTGCTTTTCAACTCTTTCTGCAGTTTAGGGTCAGCTTTATCATACCGTCACATCACCAAGATTCCTGGCTTTATAGTTGTTTTTTTTGTAATTTTTTCCTCCATTTGCAAATTAAGTTTGATTCATGAGCGTGAAATTTACTACATAATCTAATGCTGTCTTGGGGCAAGTTATAATTCTCTGTTGATGTCCGGTTGTTTCTTACTGGAGCTGGAAATGTCAGAATTTTTCCTTCCATCAGTGAAAACTATTTTTTTTTTTAATTAATAAGCACAGTATGATTAAGATACCCCATAAAATGAATTTAAACGCCTGTTCCAGTTTCATTCACGTAACACAGGGAGAAAAATCTCACATACAGGCCATTGCCAGATGCTGGCAGTACTCATCTCTTGGTGGGGGATTGAGACCTGAACCACTGAAGAGAGAGGCTGAATTTTTTGGTCGAATCCTCTCTTCATACTTACATTTTTCTCTGTTATTGGGCAAAAGGGATCTGCTACAAGAAAATTATTTTCTTCAACTTAGAGAGAAACAAAGAGATCTGTGATTTGTGCCTCTAGGGGTTCATTAAAATGTATTTTACACTGAAAGCATTACAGCTGAATATTCCTGTTTCAGTTAGTGAAAGTTCATACCAGCTATGTAAAATTTCAGATAATAAAAGTTTTACTGTGAAAGTCCTTGTTTAGCTCTGAGTATGAATTTCAAAGAATTTTATTATAAACATAATGCTTCTGAGATACATTTGTGGTATTTCAGAATAATAAGGCCACTGAAGAATGTAAAATATTTAGTGGGTGGGTAGCAGGTGGTGATAGTGTGTGTTGCCCTCACCCCAAGCCTGATCAGATACCCATATGCTGGCTACCACAGAGCAAGCAGAAAAAAATATATGCTACTTGTTATTTTGTGCTTGCTGTGAGGAGTTAATTTTCAGAAGAAAACAGGAAATTAATACTCAGACTAGGTTTTATAGCTTCTCTCTAGCTTCTGATGTGTTTGTGTATAGATGAGACAGAGTGCAATATATGTATTCAGCAGTCAGCCTCCTGTCACTCATAAATATTTTTTTTTTCCTGAAGATATCCTCAATCAGTGTATTTTTTACTGAAAAAGTTTGCTTTGGATTCCTGAGCGGGAATGTCAGGCTTACTCGGAAAAATATGATGCCTGTTGATTTTGATGTTGGAGAGGAAAAAGTAAACTTTTCTGTAGATGCTTTAACAAGTCCATCTGATGTTTTTGCATCCAGAGTTTTTATAGCTGTTAGCAAAGACCTGTTACAGCATGAACTAATGCAGCATGAAAAGAAGAAGCCATCAAGTTGGGGCTTTGGTGGAGAGGGATGTTATTTCTTGAAATGTAATTGGGTTTCCTGGTATCTGACATAGATGTCAGTGCAAATTAAAGTTAGAAATTCCTTTACTAGGATTCTGAGAATATCAGTGGTTAACTGTATGGTTTTGTTTTTCTCTTTTTTTTTTTTAATCAAAAATCTTTTTGTAACACTCTGTAGAAATTTTTGTTTCTTTTTTAAATAGTTAATTGCAAACTGATTTAGGTCATGCCAATAATGGTCTTCTCAGGAATGTGTTACAGAATGAACCATCAATTGACTTGATCTCTTACATCAATATTTTACCAAGGGGAAAAAAAAAAACAGATAATTCATAGCATACCATAGTATTACAATTTCTATTAAATCCTGTGGTTATCCTGTGCAGTTACTTGTCAAAGATTCTATAGTATTATTAAAGTCTGCTTTGAATCTAAGGTCTTCTTCAGAAAAAAAAAAATTAAAAAATCAGTTATATACTATGCTTAGGGATCCCTTGCCAGAAGCCATTTAGTATCACCTTTTGATTAACTGAAAACCTGTAACATATTTTATATACAGTGAAATTTTATGCAGGCTGTTGCAGCTGCTGCCTTGTTACTGCTGTTTGTTTGCCAGAAGTACAGATGAAGATTTTTTGATTGTGTGTAACCTGATACTAGATGAAAAATCCATTGCAACAAAAATTTCTGATGACCAGAATTCTGAAATAAACATTATGTAATTCTTTGTTAGGTCTCCTAAAAGCTTGGTTTACCAAATGTAAAGGGCTGTGTAGCTAGATGGTGCCAAGGGGCAGGAGTACTAGTGTAGGCACAGATACAGGATGCTGAAGAAAAGGTAAAAAACAAATAGTGGTATCTCTTAGGCATACGATACTTGGAAGAGTTGAGTAAGGAGCTGCAGTCAGAAGCAAAATTGCATGACGTCTTCAGTAAAGAAACAGGCAGCCTAACTGTATGAGATTAAGATGAGTTTTGGACTAGATGATCTTCAGAGGTCCCTTCCAACCCCTAACATTCTGTGATTCTGCAAGATTAGAACTGATTTCACACACCTGGAAAGAGGCATGGCCCTTAGAGGAAAGAAAGGTGTTGCAAGTAGAGTGTAGATATTGCCACTGGAAAAAGGTTGTTCTTTGTTGTTTCCTTATGTCACTGAGTGACAAAGTGACTGGTAGAATTTGTATTCTGAGCCCCGCAGTGTTTATGGAGCAGACTGTTCTCATCTCTCGTCCCACTTAAAAGATGGCTTTTCTTTTCACACAGTGCACCGGTGATGACAAAGTGATCTTAGACTCTAGTATTTTCAACCTCTGATTTCATGGAACCATATTTGAGTTTCAACTATTTAAAGAAATATTATGCACTTATGCCATCACCATATCATATTTGTTACTAGTATGAGATTTATACAATAGTGCCTTACTTATGAAGTAGTAAACTACTGCTGCCTTAAATTTCTATTGCATTCTCATCTTCCTTCTCTTTGCATTTTGTGAGTAACAGCAAAGTCAACATACACCTCATTTCCAGTAATTAATAAGTTTCAGGTTTCCTTTAACTTTACTGTAGTAAACGTTCCAAAAAACACACACCGTGGTATCCTATTTCTGAATTTTGAGGGTGGAACTAGGAGAGATTACTTATTAACTGTTCTTCAGAACACTTCCTCCCACCATAGCCAGTTGCCTTGGTAATTTTTACCCAATGAATTCTCTTTCCAAATTGTTAATTTACTTGCTGTCATTTTATTATCAGAGAAATTTCACTGGTGCCTAACTATTAAGGCTAAGATATTCATAGTTCATTTTGCTTTATTTCCTAGCAAAAGATTTTTAGCTTGAAATAGATAAGAGTTTTTAACTCCTTGTACTGAGTCTGGTTGGAGTGTGTTTTAGAATTGTGTCTAAAACAATACTGCCAGCACACTAGTGTGTTGGCTGCTGCTGAGCAGTGCTTGCACAGTGTCAAGGCCGCTTCTGTTTCCCTCTCTGGTCCTCCACAAGCAGCCAACATGAACTGACCAAAGAGATGTTCTGTGCCATATAGTGTTATGCTCGGTGACAAAACTAGGGTGGAGGGAGTTTTCTCAAGGCAGACATTGCTCAGAGAGTGCTTGGGCATTGATCTGCTGCTGGGAAATGGTCGATGATTGCCCTTTGAACCACTTTGATTTTTGTGGTTTGGTTTTGATTGGTTTGTTTGCTTTGTTTTCACTTGTCCTTGATTCACTTAGAGTGTTTCTTGATAATTTTGTATGAGTTTGTTTGGGTTTTTTTTTAATTTTGTCTTGGTTTTCTTCCTACTTATTAAACTTTTTTATCCCAACTCTTTTTCCACTACACCCATTCTTCAGGCGCTGGCCTTAGGAGCTATTCATAGTGTCAGAATGGGGGAAAATCTGTCCATTTGTGTTTTCCTTTGAGAACAGTTGATCCTGCAATTGTATTTAAGAAGAAAGCATATCTTTGGTTATTTGGTGTTGTCCTTCATCTTATTCGTTAGGGTGGCTAATACATTTACCTTGTATTACGGTCATTTGTTTGAATAAATGTCATCATTATATTGATTAATATCCTGCCTTTCATAAGACCCATAAAATTTCCTGTCTAAATTTTCTGTGTCCTATTTTCAGTGATGCAGAGCAACTATTTTTCATATTTAACATGCTGGAAATTGGTTCAGAGCAAAAGACTAAAGGACTTTTTAAAAACTCTTTTATTCTTTCTTAAGAGATGTAGAAATAAGACCAAGATGTCATATAAGAATCCAGACAGCTGCTCAAATCTGGGCAACAGAGAGTACCCACTATTGCATAGTGGAATCATTGTGGACACCCACAAGAACCATAGGGGTGTAACCTTCCAGTGTAGGGGAGTGCTCAGTTCAGCAGACCTGAGCTAGACTGAAGATTCAGGCAGAGAGTGATGGATTTGAACTCAGTACAGAGTCAACTGCTCAGGCCTCATTCAGTTGTCTGTGATGTTCTCCACTGAACACATCTGGCACCACTTCATGTGAGAGCCACAAAGTCTGATATGTCTTTTTGATCCAACTCTCTGGCAGGTCTGCACAACAGGAAGCTCTGGAATTTAATAGCAGTAGGACAGAGACTACTATAAACTAGCAAAAGAAGAGAAAAAAACCTCCAAACTTGTCTTTGAAATGCTTAGAGGCTAAAGGGGCTAAACTGTTTACATCTTTTTTTTATATGAATGTGAATTGTCAGATCATCTGTATGACATGATAAGTTATGACAGTTTCAGCAAAGAAAATTTTCCTTGATGATGATGTTGTTTTCTGTGGAGGGATAAGCCTTTAGTATTTTCTGTGTCTTTTCAAGGACTTCCTCTGTTAAGGACTCATCCTTGAGTCGTTTCTATCTCCTGCTTTACTGTCTAGTGTCCAAATACATAAATGAAGACAGAGCTCTAGATGATAACTAATTAACTTCGGTGGATCCTTACTGACCTTAAGTTATCTGTGATGCCTTGTTCTCCGCCAGTCCTTCGGTCTTTGGTTTGCGTTTGTAGCACAGTGGGACAGCTGGGTCCCATGCCTGGCAGTTGACTGTAGCAAATGGCTTTCCCGCTTCATGGACTTGCTGAGACTGTTTCTTCTGTGTCAGGTAAGTCTGATACCTCGGGCACAAGTTGCTTTCAGCATTTCCTCCTTCCTGGGTTCGGCTCCAGTGGCATTTGGCTCCTTCTGCCAGTGCTTTCTCAGCACTGACTAGGAATTATTTTGCTCAGGTGTCAGTTAGATTTTGCATGGCAGCTCTTGCTGCCTCTTTTCTCTCTTGGCTCAATGCATGGGCCAAGGTGGTGTGGGCACTGTTTAAGTAACATTTCCTAAGCTCCCAGGTAAAGCTGTGGGAGCTTCTCTGTCCATTGGCCAGGAGAGGGACGCACGTTCACGTCCCTTCTGGAATGCTGCTGTGCTGGCATTTTGAAAGCTGCTTCTCTTGGTCTCCATCTGGCTATGGGCTACAAGCTCTTTGACTAATGTTGTGCTTTGCTGATGTTCCCGCTACTGTTTTAAGGTTGATGATTCTTGCACTCCAGTGGCTTTTATTTCTTTCCTCACATTGATCTCTTTAATGTGCCTCTTTTATAACATGTTTCTACATTTTCCACTGGAACTCTGTGCTCTTCCACAAAGGAATATATAATGAAATGATGGAACTTGGTACTTATTGTGATGATAGCTACTCAATTCTTTTTTTTTTATTTTCTCCTTCATGAAAAGCACTTGGTATTCTCTCCAGCCAAAAAGATGGTTTCATAAATACTACTCACTATAGTAATTCTGAGGATAATAATTTCTCCTCTATTTACTGAAATAGAAATATATCCTTGTTAGCTCCTTTAGGAGTGGTGAAGATGATTCTAGATCATATGGTTTTAAGGAAGTAGAAATTACTTGAAATTCCAAACTTTCATTCTGAAAATTAGTGGTCCTATTTTTAGTTTTAGTTTCCTGTGTAGATTACATCTTAGTGCCTTTGTGAGTGACCCTTAATTTGTGCCACTTACTTATACTTGTCACATATTTTGTAGATATTTGTCAATGAGAGAGTGTGTGAATATGTAGTGTTTTCCTCAGATTAAAACCAGCTTTGAATATTTTTTTTTCTTAACTAGTACCTTTGTTGTTGTAGTTAGCAAATTGGTCATCAGTGTAGTTAATGAATTCAGCAAGTCTTCTTTTGCACTTTGCATTGAATATTATTGTATAAAAATAAGTTGGCTAAGTGCAGGTATTAAATAATTTTTCATAATATAACAAATAACTACCACAGCATAGGGAGATCATTTAGAGCTGTTCATACATGAAATAGTGTTTTTCATAAAAGTGTATCATTAATAAATAATTTCATTAATAACATGAAGAACGGTTAATCATGGTCAGTGCTATTACAATATGTTGTGTTCATGCAAGTGTCAGAAATGCATTACAAATGCTGATTAATCTGGGAAGTAAACTAATGGAAGAGCACAAAGCTGAATGTCACTGCAAGCGTATTTATGTGAGCTTTTGATTTAATCTTGCCAGCTAAGTGCTGCAGGTAAAGTAGGAGAACCTTCTACCTCTAAAGTTCTAGTGACATGTAATGAATACATTGGAGTTTAAGTCAATGGAGCTTCAATGGATTTCACTAAGTGTGGTAATCTGTTCTTTTTTATAAAGAAGAGATTTCAGATGTCTCCATCTGATATGCATTGCAAAGCAGTCATTGCAGATGAAGCTCTTTAATGAAATGCAAAATATTCAAGTGGTTGCTTTTGATATTTTTAGTTTTATAGAATTTTTATACCGATATTTTATCTTCCTTGTGAATGATTGAAATACCAGTATCTGCAACTTATGTTTATTCAAGTGCAACCACTTTTTTATAGACCATACAGTTAGAGAGGTCTTCGCTACACATAGTATTTTCAAATAGAAAGCATTCGTCAACCTGCTGCCACTTTAAGAGGTATAGCTGGCTTCAGCTTCTATTGAATCTGATTATTTTCAGTTCAGAGGGGAGGGATAGCCCTTTGTCTCTTGTTCTAAACATTTTATTCCCCTTGCATATCTGATGGACATCTCCAGACAGGCTGACAACAGATTTTTTTTATCTACAGGCCAGCAGAAAAATTAAATAATACAAATAGGAGTCTAAAGAGGAGCGAGTATACAATAACAAACTGAGAAGCCCTTACAAAGCATCTGAAAAGGAGAGCTGTTTCATAATCCTGAGCTTTGTTGACTTACTTTTTTTCTTGATAGAATGATAGTTGTCATTACAAATCCACATCAAGTTCTGTGTATTTCTAGAAGTATGGGATGTTGGTTTTTTTTTGGTTTAGTGTTTTCTGTGGGTTTTTTGGTTGATTGGTTGGTTTTTGAGCATTGTTTTTTGTTTGCTTTACCTATTACATTATGAGCTACTTGGAAAAAGTCTTAAGGTTTATTCATGCATATATTGATTTTTAACCTCTGGGCTAGCTATGCAGTACAGCGTAGTACAACATCTCCCTTCTGAGGAAAGGCTGAAGGATCTGGGTCTCTTTAGCTTGGAGAAGAGGAGGCTGAGGGTTGACCTCGTTAAAATACGTCAAGGAGGAGCGTCAGGAGGATGGAGCCAGGCTCTTTTCAGTGATGTCCAATAACAGGACAAAGAGCAATGGGTACAAGCTGGAACACAGGAGGTTCCACAAAAATATTAGGAAAAACTTTTTCACTGTGAGAGTGCCAGAGCACTGGAACAGGCTGCCCAGGGAGATTGTGGAGTCTCCTTCTCTGCAGACTTTCAAAACCCACCTGGACGGGTTCCTGTGTGACCTACTGTAGGTGATCCTGCTCTGGGAGGGGGACTGGACTAGATGATCTTTTGAAGTCCCTTCCAACCCCTGACATTCTCTGTGTGATCTGTATCTGTGTAAAGGAAAGTATAGCCAACAAAATGGAGGTGTATTCTATTTAACAGTTCTTAATTCTGGGCCTGGCAACTTTTATCTAGTCCAAGGGTCCATCTGCCTAGACCTTTGCAAGGAGATGCTACTTCCTTTCTCCTAACCTGACAGGAGGTTCCACAAGTACCCCTGAGTGCAGACTGCAGTGCAGTCTGTAATCAAACATTGTTCTTGTCAACATTATTAATTTTGACTCCATAACATTCTGTAACAGTCTGTTCACATGGTTTCTGGTCATTATGACCAGAACATCTTTAGGGTAAAATATACATTTGTTTCCTGAGTTTTCCCCTGTTTCTTCTTAACATTCCTCTTTCAGGAGGTGGGAAGAATAAGAAAAAATAGTATTCGGATTATCAAAAAACAAAATGAAACAAAAAGCATTAATTCAACACCAAAAGTATGTGTGGGGAAATATCCGTGTCACCTACTCATAAGCACTAGTTTTAAGAGTCCATAATTAATATAGGGAGAGACAGATTCCTCTAAATGGCAAGTCAAAGAAGCCCAGCCTAAATGCTCTGGACTCCCTCTGCATTTTGCTGATTAAAATATGATTTCCTTGAAGTCAGACATCTCAGGGAGATGAGTCCTAAGTAGTTTAATTGCACAACGCTCCCTTTTCTTCATCTTTCCTTACTGCCGACCTGAAAGGGCCCAATCCCAGCCCCTCACTTGGCAGCAGGAGCAGAACCAAGCAGACGTGTTGGGGCGCACTCCGTGCCCATCACCAGCCTGCTTTGTAATGTGCCCGACAGTGCTCCCTCCCCGTGGTAGAGCTGATAGCCTATCTTTACACGCAACATTGAAGTTCCCAAATTCTAAGCAGGTTCATCTTGCATTGATTTCCAGGGTCAGGAGGCTTTTCTGTCAAGTTCCAATATATTCGAGGTGCTTAATCAATAGAAGTGTTAAACTGACACCCATTTGTGGGGATATATTTCTTTGATTTTCTGACTTACACATATAATACCATGCGTGTCTTAAGAGATTAAAAATAGGAAGAATACATGTGTAGATTTTTTGATTAATAGGATATTTAGCAGAAATTTAGTCATCTAAAATGGAAAAATATTGATCTTGTACTTGCTCTTACAATTTCCTTTAAAGCTGCGACTTTTTTAGTTACAACTACATGGAAAGACAAACACAGTCTTAGCACCTCTAGTCTAACATGTGGTATGATGCAATATACACTTTGTAGCCCTGAAGGTTGAGAACTTGATCGTTATTTGAGTGAGATAGAAAACATGAGTTGGCATTATGGTGGAAGGGTGTATTTTAGACAAGTGGAGCAAAAGGGAGAGAATTCCTGACACGTTGAGTACCATACACCTTGCAAGTGGCTATGGAAATCAAATACATTGATAAATTTTAGAAAATGCATTGATGCTAATAAAAAAGATAAGTGATTTGTCTATATTGATGTGTATCATGGAAGCATTTGATGATGAGCACGGCATCCTAGAAAGTTGGTAATAAAAGGCTCTGTTAAGCAATATTGTGTTCTGAACTTTTGTTGCTGGTCTTGGTCTAGAATGAGAAGACTGATCTCTGTGTATCTGGGATAGTGGCTCAATTAAGGGAGTATTTGAAACAGTAGAGAGTGTTTTCAATGGTGAAAGTATAGTAGAGGTTTTGCCGGGGATGCAGGCAAAGTTTTTGGGGGGTTCTTCTTCATTAGTTATTTACTATGTCCTGGATTGTACCTGTTTCAGGCCTCCATGCTATAGTGCTTTCCTGGCGAAGTTTGACAGTCTTTCTAGTACACTCTTCCATTACCAAAATCCACAATGGCTTGTTAACATCCTGTTGTATTTGGTACTCTCTTTGGCACTGCAAAACTGTATTGTTTGCTTGTTTTTTAAGATTGCCACACTCCTGGATTTGGGATGCCTTAGAGTTTGCTTGGGTACCTATAATTCACCCTTAGCACAAACTAGTTTACGATATCATGGAAAATTAATAAATAATTTTCAAATTCTAAATATAGGGAATGTATTTACAACTTTATGGAGCTAATACCATTTTTATATCTTTCTAATCTACTCAAACTGTGTCCTACTGTATATCATCTGTCTAATAACCTCTTTGTTATTAGAGAAATTGTTAATTTACAACCAGATGGGAAAAAATATATATATTCCGTTTTGTACCCAGTCCCACTTGAGGTTCCATGCCAGTTCAAATCTTAACTCCAGAAATAATGTTCACATTTTAACACAGGTTATAAAGCTGAGGTGAGGATGGATGAATGTCAGTGTTTTCTACTGAGCCACACAGCAGCCTGGACATTTAACATGCTGTGCTGACTGCACACTGGTAATCTTTTCTTTTTCTTTTTCTTTTTCTTTTTCTTTTTCTTTTTTTTTTTTTTTCCCCAGCCCCTAGCCTTTGCAACGGCAACAGTAAAAACTCAGAGCTACCCCCACTTTACAAAACCACTTTTATTTCCTAGTCTTTCGTTTTATGGTAAATTCATGTTACCATGCCTAACAACTGATTTAATAAAAGATTTTAATCTACCTTCAGATTTTCTTGTATTATAACAGGAATTAATCAGAGTGAGAGAATAATTTAGGCAGGAATGGAACTCTGGAAGTCATCAGATCTAACCCCCTGGTCAAAACATGTTCAGTTGTGATATATATAAGTTGTGATATATATAAGTTGTATATTTATTAGCAGTATACTAAATTTAGACATTGAAAATAAATGTCTGTATGTTTTCCTTATGCATTAACACCCACCCTATCCCCCATTTTGAATTCCTAGAATAGAATGAAATAATCAGCCAGTGTAAGAGAAGTTGCTTTCACCAAGCCCATGAACTGCAGTCAGGTAAATGCAATGAACAGCTCTCTGAATCTGGGTACCTGTTGAAAACTGTCTTCTACAATCATGCTCCTGTTAGTAATTCTGAAGATCTCTCTTAAACCTAAATGGATAGGTTGGCTGATAATTTATTTTAACTAAGTCTATCACTAATAACACAAAGCTGTTAACAATAAGAGGGAGGAGCTGTGTTTGGTTGTGGATTTTTTCATTGCAGATAACTAGTTTTAATTCATGAGTGAAAAATATGAGAGACTGTCCTGGTCTGAGCCAAACAGAACAAATTCCGTTGGTTGATTTTTAGTTTTCATCACAGTCTCAACTAAAAGGCTGCACTTTCTGAAGTTCGCAGCATGTTTCTGCAGACAGTGTGTGCTACTGGTAGTGATAACACCTGATGTTTGCAGTTACTGCCTGGGACTGGGATGCAGAAAGGCTCTTGCTTGTACTTATTCTTCTAGTGACCAAGGGCACTGCTGGCTCTTGTGTGCCACACTGGGGGTGCCAGGTAGTGAGAGGGGTCACAAGGAAGTAAAAGGTTGAACCTCTAGGGGGGTAATAGACAGAACAGGTGACCAACAAGAGTGTTCTATCCCATATACGTCATATTCAGCATAAAAGCGAGGGATCACAGGGATTAATCTCTCTTCTTCAATGACCAGTGTCCAAAGAAGACTCTGTCTTCTTTGGGGATTGATATTGGAGAGGAAATCAGGTTTGATACTGGCTTTGTATATATTTATGTATTTAATTATTTTCACCTTATCAGTACTATTACTGTTTTATTAAAGCTATTTTAGTTTTCTTTTCCAGTCCGTAAGTCTCTCTGCCTCATCCGCTTTTCCTTCCCCGCTAGGGAGGGAGAGAGGTTAGAGTGGCCTGCCCAGCCCTAACTCTCTTTCAGAAAAGTTCTTAGTTTAGTTTTCTACTTTTTTTATGTAGCTGAGTTGAAAATTATTGCAGGAAGAAGCCGTTTATTTTATTTTTACTGTGTGAACTCTGAATATAGCTATAACTTCTATTCATAGAGTGCAGAAACTGTGGACAAAGTAGCTCATAAAGGCACATTACACTGATGTGGCTGCAGATGGTAACTCCTGAAAGCCTGAGGGCACAGGAGAATATTGAATCTAACTTGAAATGCAGGTTTTGCTATCTGTTTGTAGTCAGTGTTGCTGCTGTCACTTGTTTGCAAGAGCAGAAGAGGGGGAGAGGTTGAGGAAGCGTATGCCCTTGCTCCAAAAATGTGTCGGGGCAGCAGGCAGCATAGCTCGGTTTCTCCTGACCGCTCTTTGTAGTAATTGGAAAGAAGGAAGCAGCAGAAGCAGCGTGCCTGTGCTGAGCAGCCTCGCTGACAAATTCTAGGGACACCTCAGTAGTCAGAGGTTTTCAGCTTTTGATTCCGTAGTGATGAGTGCCTTACCCGTGGTGCTGGTGCGGAAAGAATCAATAATGCAATCACCTGGATTGCAGGTGCAGGTCAGCTGCCTCGTGGTTGAAGTTCTTTGCAGACTGTCCTCTTGAGTTACTGTACTGTAAAACATGAACAGTTTTCATTGTGAAGTATGGCACGATGCGGTACTATACCTACTTTATTGTTATTCTACTCACCATTTCAAACGCTCACGGTGTTTGCTGTTGGTGAGATGGAATATTTATAGGCCTGAGTGGTTCCAAGCAACGTTGCTAAATTGTTTCCACCAAAAAGATGTTCATGTTTTCTGCTATTTTGTATTTTGGTCTATATATATATGAAAAAAGGTGCCAAAAAGCGATCAGGTTGTAAATCTCTTTGACATCATAGTTCTTTGATAAAACTCTGAAATTCTCCTTCAACTGTTTATAACTAAGTATGCACTAATAAGCTTAACTTTTGTGGGATTTCCTTGCCTTCCTAGCAGATGTACTGTTAAGTATTCTGAAGAGTGTTGTCTAGAGCCACAATTTTTCTGCAAAATATCTGGATAATGAAAGGACAGTCAAATTTTATGCAATTTTTTTATGGCTTTCCATGCATATGTTCTTCCTTCTAGTTTTCCTACCTGTTACTGTTTTTGCTGGATGCTGGCTTTTATTCATGTTTTCTAAAGTTTATTGAAATGTTTGGGCATAGAGGAAGACACAGACATGTTACAGCAGGAACTAATACATACATGTTACACTGCCTATGCCCAAATACATTTAAAAAAAAATAACTCTTTTTAGAAATCAAGTATTTGGTAAGTATACAATGTATATCTCCATGTTTTCCAAAATTTTATTTACATTATATTCTTTCTCTGCTCATTTCTCAGTTTCACTATCACAAAATAAACGACAGTATAGGAATTTCAAGAAGACGCTTAAAAAATGTGAAATTCATTTAGTCTGCATTTCTTTCTGTTGGCCGGTTTGTCATCCTTACTTTTATGTATCGCAACAAACTCAGCATTATGTGGATAGTGCTGATGATGGCATAGACTTCTGGAGTTAGACTAGCTGAAGGGTATTTGGTAGTAGGCAGATGGAGGGAGACTTAGTTATCGATTTACTTTTCTAATAGCATTGTAACACTTCACATGGCAACACAGGCACTACCAGACCGAGTCAACCCATGGATTTATCTGGTCTCATACGCTGCCCTTGGCAGCGGCAAATAGGTTAAGAGGCGGGCCAGATAACATAATTCACCCAGGAGTTTACATTTATGGGATGAAGAAAATGTTATTAATAATAGTTCGTTCTGTACTTACGGCAGAGGGATTCTACTTATACCCTGAAGCATGAGATTTAATTACACTTACATCATTGTCTTTGCTTACAAAGCTGCCAGTGTTGTTTATCATCAGAAAATTACCCAACCCTTCTAAAAAGCAGCTTTAATATTTGCCTCGATGAACTTTCACAGCAGTAACTCCATAAGTTAATTAAACACTGCCTTGGAAAAGTGGCTTCTTTTTGCAGATGAAAGTTTAGTATCCTTTCATAGAAAGGCTTTTTCACACTCGCAGAGTAAAGTTCAAAAGAAATTGGATAGTTTTCACTCTGCCCTTTATTATTTTATTATACATTTTCCCAACTGACAAATTAATTGGCTGATTGCATATAGTAAGTGGACTTCCTCCTCCCCTATCCCCCAGCCCCTTACCTGCTTTTGTACCACTTCACTCCAAAATGAATTATATAATAAGCCTATAAATGTCAGTAATCTTACGATCTATCTTAAGTAGTTCTATTACTGATAGTATATTTATGATCTGGCTAGAGTATGTTCTTGTAAAGCTAAAACTTTAAAGTTAAACTCCAAGCAAATTTCAGATTCACTGATTTATTTTTTTATCTTAAATATCTCCTGTTTGCAGATGGAGAAAGTTTCAAGTTGTGGGTTATTTTTGTTTTTCTCATTTCTATTTATGAGACTGGTTTTATATTATATCTGATAGCTATTCAGTGTTCCTGGTATTAACTCTAATGCATGTTATATAATATTTTCAAATTAAAGATGTGAGGGAAGGTCAATATAGCTTTTTATGGGAGTGAAGTATAAAACAGTTATGATTACATACAATGAAGGAATGTAGGTTGGAAGTAGATCCAGAAGAGAACTGAGTTCAAAACACAGCTGAATCCAAAATACAGCAACACAAATAAATAAGTTGCAGCCCTGAGTTCCTTCATCTGCTTCTCCACGTAGCTGAAAATGTACTGAACCTGGCCTAAAGGAGGAGGGGAGACACACGCTGTTGGGGCATGGACAGAGGCCAGGAACATTCAGTCTAGATTTATGGTCACTTAATTCAAAATGGGATTATGGTCTAAATAAATCTATATGTCTTTTTAAAACTTTATTGTTCCAGTGTAAAAAGAATGAATGTTAAAAAATGTATCTTGTCAAGATGATTATCTTCTGGTATTTAATTCTCTTCATTACTATTATACTTTTATGTCCTTAATGTCTTCTCTAGTGCTCTGAACTTCATATTTTTAAATTACCTGATATTATTGTGATATATTTTTTTCATGGATTTTTGATGACTGTGCACTCAGCCTGACAGTAAGCTTGAAGAAGGACCTTCATCTCTCTGTCTTTACATATAATTATATATGTATAAAAGACCCGTATTTCTTAGTGGCAGATAGTTTACTCCTTTCAAAAACATAGAATAGCAAATAATTTTCTGTACTTGAATGATCTATGCAGCACAAATCCCTTTTCAATACACCAGTGAATTTTAGGTTGAGTGTGAAATGTCCTGAGGAGTAAAAACATAGCATTAACAGCCAGTGATCACCTTCGTGGAAGTTGAACTGATGTGAACAATAGGTCATACTTGTCAAGAGCCAGGCCAGCTTATGGCTGCTTGCTCTGCTTCTTAGGATTCATTATTGTACTGGGTTTACATGGCAAGCAATTACCACCACCATGGAGGCTTTTGTGCACACCAGGTGTCCAGACAGGATCAGCACACCACAAATATGCTATTTCTTTTCTTATTGTATCAACTTTATGAGCTGTTTGCTGTGGTGGTATTGGTTGCATATTGATAGTAGCAAGGTAGCAAGTGTTTGAAGAAATTGTTATTTGTTGTGAATACTCTCTCTGATAAAATTTCTTGGTTAATTTATTTTATTTATTTGATTAATTTATTTATTTACAATAATAATCCATCTTAGCTGATAAGTATATAATAATATGTGCATGTGACTACTGATAATTGCTGCATTAGAGGATGCTGAAAAATGCAATTACATCTAGCCGAGATTTATATCAGATGATACAGATCATTCTACGCCTGTTTCCTTTTTTCCTTTTATTTTTCCTAAATCACTATTATTTTCTTTCAGTAATCTAATGGTATAATTATTGCTTGATTCATAGCCTGCTAAAGTCAATAGAAATATCTCTGTCATATTCAGAGGATGTTAGATTTTTATTTTTTTTTCCATCAGTGACACTGAGTTGTTACTTGCCTGTACACCTTTTGCTTAAAATACTTCTTCAGTTGCAAGCTAAATACTGTGTATGCTGCACAGGGCAAAACCTTTTCCTTCCTCTCCCTCTTCTCTTCAAATGTCGGATTATAGTTCTGATTGAAAGCCCTATTAAGTCAATGGATGGACTGTTTCTTACTCGGAAGAAAAAACAAAAAGGAATCAAAAGCTTCTGTCATTAAAGGAAACAAAATATCTGAATCACAGAAGGAATAACTCTGTTGAATAAAAATGATAACTTTCAGTGGATAAGTGTATATATTCACATGTGTTGTTGTAGAGGGATTCATTCAACGACTTGTTGTTGAACTGTCATTGAAACATACTTCATTACATAGTTCAACTTCTGGAGAGGAATACTTAGTTGCGAAAATATTTTTGGAACTATTTGTCTTGTGATGAAGTGTGGAAGGTGATGCAGTATTGCCTCTGTGCCAAGGATACTTCCATTCCTATATTAAAAATGCAGAATTTAAAAACACTGAGGCAAATGTAGTTTTAGCACTTGTACGTTTGCCATAAGTTGTTTCGGAGACCAAATATTTATACCTGGTTTATTTTCCAGTTGACAATTTCACCAAGATCTATTGCCAACTTTGTACCTTGAGTGGCATTTTTTGTCAATATTCTTTTTCTTTTTGTTTCTTTGACAAGAATCTGCCTGAAATTATAGTTTTGAACAGTGTTCAGCATACAGTATGTGGTCCTTGGCATTGCTTAGTAAACAAAGCGCTGATTGTAGGAGCTGTTCAGTTCTTCTTCTTAAAAGTATTATTATGAGTGGCAACTTGCCAGAATAACGATTGTCTAAACAAAATATCACTCTTTGTGTGTGATACTTCCATTGTGAGTGCAAGTAGGACATAGAAGGAAGCTGGAAGAAAATAAAGTGTTGGTCTTGAACTAATGTTTTTGTAAGTTTCAGAAACTGTACCATCAACTACCATCTTCCCAATGCTAGTCTTTTCATCTTAGAGCCACTTTCATTTTCCCTTGAAATCAGTACTAAAGTAACTGCGTGTCTGACAATACCTTTGGCTGTTATTCTGGCTGACAGTGTACCCAGGTATGTGTGTGGTTCTCCAGGGAGGCTTTGCAATCGCCTTATTCTGGCCCGAGTACGCTGGCAGCAGAGCCAAAGGTGGGTATTTTCAGGCTGGCTCGTCCAAGGCCAGGGAGAGCTGCGCCTGGCGCAGCGTAGACCAGATTTCCTAGTGAAATGTGAGGACAACCAAGCCCTTGCTTTGCTCTTGTCAGCAAAGTGCCGTGAACACTTCAGCGGCTGTGGAAGTGGCAGTACCTGGGGAGACACCTAGTTCTGTGAGCATCTGGAGAAAATACCGTATTTTCTGATGACTCCACTGTATGAGAACGACAGATTTTAATGAGGTCAAAAATTTTGAGTCTCTTCACCACATCTGATCTGGGCATAATACAGGACCACTGCAGAAAAACGGGCTTGAGGGAGATGTGTTATAAAGGGGCCTGAAAACAGGAAATCTCTTAATGTTGGTTATGTCCTCTGAGAAATAATCATCTTTTGTATGTTAGCAGGCAGCGTGTCATGGTGCTACGTCTGTCTTGATACATTTTCTGACTTCAGAACAATATAATCAAACCTAGTTCAGGGAATTTTATATTTTTTGCTCATGTGCTTTGTTGGGCAGACCTGATGGATGAATTCAGGACACTAATGTTGGTTGTTCATATTATTACTTGCCATTTTATGGAATATCACTTACCAATTCAACTGAGCTAAACTTCATGTACAGGAAAACATTTTTAAAATATAACTATAGCTGGAAAGGTTACTGGTTAGCTAGAAAGATAAAAGGTTGCTGAGATTTACCCAAACAACACAGCTTTATTCTCCTCTCTTTAAAACAATAACATAACAAAACAGAAAACTTTACACTGTTCATTTCTGTTGCCTGCAGAGCAAGATATGGCACTACAGTATTTGGTTTGCACGTTTACTTCTTATGTGTAAAATTTGACCATGTGTTTTACGAAGTTCAACTTTATAATTCTGCCAATAAAATATCCAATCTTTCTAACTAAACTTGCAGTCAGCCACTATTTTTCCTTGCTGCTGGTACTGGCCTTAATCATCTCATAGTCTGACTGTGCTCTTCTCATGCTTTCCCAAGTGTAATAGAATTTAAGCATCATATGCCATGGGAATTATTAAAACAATGAGAGAATTTGCAGAAGGAGATCTTACTGAATATGAATAGAAATATCAGAATCTAGCACTATGTAATTAAAACTCTTTTTAACATTAGAACATTTTTTTTCTCATTTAGAAGATACATTGGCCTTGTGTCAATATATGGTGTTTGTTTTATTATAAAAATAATGAAGGAATGGGAAAGTTACCATGGTAAAAGCATAGCCGAGGATCTCGGAAACACAACCAGGCAAAATAATGCTGTAAAAGTTCATTTGTTGACACTCTTGAAGCTCATCAATCCAAATTGTTGTTTCCCGTATTTAAATAATTCTAACATACATTTTTTGGCCATTGTTGAGTTGTAAACCTAATAATATGATTGGAATTGCTCAATAATCTTCTGTCTCAAGCTTTTCTTCATTTCTGATTCATTGTGTCTATTATTAAACCCAGCTGTTGATGTTTTTTAACAAACTGATTTCTGAATTAACTCTGCATTGTGTTCTATAATAACGCCACTTCTGAATTATCATGGGCTGCTCCCAATTTACTTTTAGATAATTAAAGGCTGTCTTTATTTCTATCCAAGTTGCCTCTTTTATTTCCCAGAACACAAGGATGTGATTTCAGTGACGCTGCTCTAGGGGTCTGAAGTTGATAACCATTTTTCTACATCTGCCCTCATCAGTGTCATCTTCCCAATATATGATGCTCCAGTGTTATTCCTTGGCTTTTACTCATTAGCATTCGCATTGTTGGTGCCGTGTTGTGCTCATCTGCCACAAGTAATTCCCTATTGTTTTCCTGAGAAATCTGTACCTTCATGCTGTGGAGTGGCCCTGCTTTCTAGAGTCCATTCCAATCCTTTTCATTAACTTTTATTCATGTAAACTCTTTCTGTGTCAAAATTAGTAATACCTTAAAGTCATGCATTCTCTAAATATTTTAAACAGATTTGTATGTGAATGTATATAAACACCATTGGGATCGTCATAGAATATCTCTTGTATGGTGCGTGTCCAAATTACTAAACTAAATTTAAGGACTATAAAACTAAGACCTCAGTATAATATATTTTGGATAACTAATTTGTGGGTTTCTGTTTTCTGCAAAGTAGACCACTATATTTTTTATTTAAATGCAAAACATAAAACGAACCCAGATGCACCTCAAATTAAATGACTGACCTGTCACATGCTTCAATATGGGAACATGGATAACATCTAATTTCCTATTTTCACCAGCTCACCATTGCTAAATACAATAGGAAACTTTCTATAAAACAACAAAAAAACTACCACAAAACAACGACAAACAAACAAAAAAACCCAGGAAAACGGGGTTTACAGTAAACCTCAATGACAAAAAGAATTATCTTTTTTATCTTCACTAAGGTTCATAAGAAAAGGGCTTTTTAGGCACTTAATAGTCCTCTTAAAATTAGTGTTAACCTTAATTTATGAAAGTTGTATTTCCCTTTGGCAAGAACATGAATTTTAATCTGATCCAACCGCTTTTTCTCTTGCCAAGATGATATTTCTGTGACTTCTTCCACATTTAATCATTGAGATCTTTATGGACTGGTTTCATATGCTGGTGGTTTTGTGAGGGACTATGTGTAGTACTTTTAAATGTAGTCGTAAAGCTGAGCAGTGGATGTGGCCAAGAGTGATCTTCACCTTACCAATAAACAGGATGAATGAAGCAAGGTGCAAATTTGATGTATGACATAAGAGGCACATCTTTATACTCAAAAATGTAGTAGCAAGTTCTTGCATGTTAATGTTGCCCTCACAGAGCAACTACTTTTACCTGCTCCGTTTCATGTAACTGCATGAGTAAGGGAAATCTTTGAACTGGTGACAGCATGTTAAGTTTCTTTTTACCTCTTTAGTTTGTATGCAGGACTTTTCTCTGTTATTCCTCAAGAGGCAGCAGTGGTAAGATGCTGTGTAAAATTCTCAGACAAGAGCTGCGGTACTCTAACAAAAAATGTGTCTTATTTATGATGTGTCAAATTACTGTTCTGAGAATAGACCTTTTAGGTTGCATTCAGCCTTTAATTTGACTGAATTTAAATAGCATAAAATGCCTTTTAGTTGGAACTTGGCTTGCATATTACATCTCTCATTTCAATGAAAAACATTCAGATGCAAATATGGTTTGTTTGGACTGAGTACAAATGCCACTATCATGACTGATGAAGGCTTTTGATCACACATCTACAAACTGAAACCTTGAAACGGAAGAGGCTATTTGGGCTGGCATCCACAGTGCCATGAATTATTTAGTTCCCATTATTCATGAACCTCTTTGAAGAGGAGGTTTATGAGGTTTTTAAGGAGGAGTAGTCAGAGTTGTGTTGCCAGTTTCTATTTGTGTTGCGACTGACTGCGTGTGCAAACTCCTGAACGGCAGGAGTTGTACAAAATATGAGAGGTGCGTGTGCGAACTTCTCAGGAGTGGCCCTGCAAGGTTTCTCTGGGTTCCTAGGGTGAGAATGGGGATGCTCTGTTGTTACCACCTGCTTTGGCGTGCTCCAAGAGACTGGCAAGGCAAAAGCATGTCAGTATGGTTTGGGGAGCCGCTTGGTTAGCTGCCAGGGGCTTGAATCTTGCAAAGCACGTGCTCACAGCTGGAGTTTGTCCTGCCGCTCCTTCACTGAACTACAAATCTCTTTGGGCTGTGCTCCAACAGCAAGACAGAGCTAGCAACATCACCCTCCTTTCTGAGTTCTCTCACTCAGAATCCTTTATTGTGTGATTTTATTTTTTATTTTTTTGCTACAAACAAATGGCATTTCAAAATGTTTCCTCTAATTCCAGCAATGATTGAATCTAAGCACTATACATAAACACTATTCTGCTGTAAAGGGGTTTTGTGTGCTAATTTACTGCACAACTACAACGAGCTAATGTTGTCTAGAAGATGCATGTTGATAGAAATGTCAAGGAATAAGCTAGAATTACCCAATAGTAACTTGTGTATCTGCCGTATGGGCTAGTTTAGTGTTTGTTGATTTGGGTGTTTAGTTGGTTTTGGTTTGGGGCTTTTTTCTTCTTCTTTTTTTTTTTTTTTTTTTCCTCCAGGAAGGTTTCAGTTTGCATTACTGGCGAGTACCTTGGGTAATTATTTGTCTGGTGTATGTTCTTCCAGGATGCTACAAAACTCACTTTAAGAATCAGAATACTATAACGACTCAGCATGCGCTTGTACAGTTCAGAAACGTACGGGGTTCACAAAAAACATTTCTTTACTCTAGCATCTTTTTCATTGTAGGAGGAGTAAGAATATTTCACTTCAGAACTCACAATTAAGAGGATTATCCCAAGAATCACATAATTTCCTATAAGCAACAACTTGGACTATACTTAGCTTCTTTCATTTCCTAAAATAATATTATTCAAATGTTTCTCAGAAATATTCCATGAAAGTGTTCTCATCTTTCCTTTTTTATTCACTATACATATTAGTCCAACTTGGTTTCACTTAATGTTGCTCAGATGTACCAAAATGCATAATACTGTACAGGCAGTAATATGTGTGTATGCATACACACTTCTATATGTTATACAGTGTATCATTCATATATATCACACATATATTGCTTTATATATTCATTTATAGTATATATATAATAATGGGTGTTATACATTATATAAAGCTATGGATATTGCATGAATAGGTTCATGTAACAGAATGTAGTTGCATAAAAGAATACATTAAAATAGTATATACGCATTTACCTAGTATATATAATATGAAATAATGTAATATGCGTATTAGATGAGAGTATACATGCATATTCTTTTCAAATCTGGGAATATTTTCACTGATGTGAAAGGAAAATGTATGAGAAATGAGAAGTGCAAGAAATATGCTTATTTGCTATATACAAGAAAGGGAGTTTGTATGTTCTTTAACATTAGTAATGTAAAAACCTTATGGCAGTGTTAGAAGGAAAGAACACAGGCAGAAACCATTGTAATAATAGTAAAGAAGTAATTATTAATAAGATATGAAAACTTTCCTGTTGGGTTATTGTGTTAAGTGTTCATCTATAATTATTGTAGAGGCTTGGTCTATCTCCTTATATACTATATAGGTTATCACTTTAGAAATACTTTCCCAATATTGAAATGCTGGAAGTACAGATGTCTGGAGTTCAAAATTTTGAGATTTCTGTAGGAGTCAGTATGTCTCAGGCCCATCTGTTTCTCTGAGCTTCCTGATCTTGATCTTTGAATTTAATCTTCTCTCCTTTTCACTTAACCTTGGCTTTTCTTCCTTTCCTCTCTAATTTCAATTTTTTTTTACATCCCTAGTTTTTAGTTTTTTCTTAGTGATTTTGAAGAATTTTTCTTTTGTCATCTTTCATTTTTAATTCATATTAACGTATTAACTTGCTACATCTCCTAGACTGAGTTTTTAAAGAACCCGTGCCACCTACAAGCCACGATGCTTCAGTCTTAATTTTCATTCCACCAAAGTGGCAGAACTTGCAGACTATTTGTTTTTCTCACTTCAGTTACATCTAGCAGTCACTAAGAAGTCACAGCTGGTGCCATCTCTCCACTGGATCATGTACCATTAGTGTGTCTATTTGCCAGGTGCATATGTTGACTTAACTTTGGGTGCATGCACACACTGTGGTAGAGATATTCTCTAAGAAGTCCTTATTTTGATGACTTGTAGGCAGAACTTAGCGCTTCATGAAGTGCATCTGGTCTGTTTTGGAGGTACAGCAAAACTTGTACATCTAAAGACCAAGACTGAAGAGCACATGATGAAAGGCTCCAATAGAGAGCAAAGCTGTGACAACCACGACGACAGCTCATGTCAGCAGTCTAGACTGGCAAGCTGTGAGCCACCCTTTTGAAACTAACTCAGATGAAATGCAAGCTGAAGAGAGCTTAAATATCAATGTAGTTTTCTAATGTTAATTGCTGACCACCTAAGCAGAGCTTTTCAGCCCGTTAGCTTAGTCCCCAATGTTAAAAACCAACTTTTTTTTTTTTTCTTTTTTTTCTGCACAAAGTTTCCAGATTCCCTCGCAGACAGTGCTTCCAGCTTTTTAAGATACCAACACTTCAGGCAAATTATTGCATGTAGTCACCTGAGAGTGATATGGAGAGCCAGGACTGCTGAGAGCTGCTGTAAGTGTAGATCAACTGTTAAATGAATCTTGCCTGCAAACGGTAATGAAAACGTGCTTGAATTATCAACACTGTCACCAGCACAAATCCAAAACATAGCCCCCTGCTAGCTACTGTGAAGAAAATTAACTGTCCCAGCCAGAACCAGCACAATGTGTCTCACCCAAGCTACAAAAACAAGACTTGCTCACCAAGTCTTGCCAAAGCAACTTTTCACCTCAACAACACTCGAGTAGGCACCAAATCGGTTACTGACTGCCAAAACAGAGTGACAGTGAGTCTTTCCAACACTGAAGCAGGGTCCTTTTTTATAAAGCCAAATACAAAGAAAAAAGATAGCAGCTAGCCTTTTTTTGGTGTGATTATGAATAGCAGATGATAAATTATAGTCAAATGCTTGAACTCTGGGTATAGTACACAGTCTTAGGGTTTTTTTGGGGGGAGGGAATTTTTTTTAAAAAAAGTTAAAATCTCATTTTTCTCTCCAAAGTTTTAAGTCTTTACCCTTTAAGATACAGGCTTGTTTCCATGTGCTTCAGTTGCTGTCCCAGTGGCACTTAATCCATACTTTAGGCTTTTTAAGAGAGCATTTCATACAGATGATCTATTGTGGATGTGATGTAATACTTTTATAGAGAAATCCTGTGGGCTGTGATGATTAAAAAAAAAAAAAATTAAAAAGAGGGTAAAGTAACAATTCAATAAAAGCTGGCTGTTCCTCAAAACCTTCTTAGGGTTTACAGTAGACCAATTATTTATATGTAAAGGTAAGGTAAGGAGAACCCCAGCTGCTCATCTGCCCACCTAGCTCCTTGCTCTTGATTATATTGTTTCTGATTTCATGCTGGTTGTGTAAGGACTTCTTTTCAAATGCAAGAACTTTAATCTTTGTGGGTTATCAGACCTGTGGACTCTGAGTGGAAAATAATATATAAAAGCATAGTACACTCAGAAAATGTTTATTTGTATTAATGTAGGAGAGAATGTACATAAACCTCCTCACAAAAAAACTAAAAACCTAACACAAGACATGAGCGTCGCATGTTGCTCTTGGGTTGAGCAAAAAGGACAAGGCTTAGTTTGCAGCATTTGGCGCATATTGATCTGCGAACGTTAGAGGAAACACAAGCTCACTGCTTGCAGCTGCCGTGCCCAACCACAGTTAGGTGATGACAGTCACTTTGTGCCTAAAAGTAGTTTCCTGAGTGCATCCAAGTAGAGTCTTCTCCTTACTTCTCCTTTCTACTCTTCCTGGAGACCTGCTGTAAACATGGAAGCTGGGAGAGCATGTGTGTACACCTGTTTTGTGTGATGAACGATCTTGATAGTTTGTCTGAGGCACAGAATGAATATCAAAGCTTTTCAAATATTTGGTTTAAGTTTTCAAATAACTGTAAAAGAGATCTGAGAGCAAAACTGAGTACTTGTATCTCTGCCTGACATAACCACACTTACAGCCTTGTGGAGTTCTTCATTCTGCTACTTCAGGGTCATTTTTATACGTACTTCTTAATATATTCCGTTAACATGATAAAATGAAACATAAAAATTGTATTTACTCTTGTTCACAAACTACATTATTTATTTGCTAGTGAAATTCGTGTGATATTTTATGGAAACGCAACTTACGATGAAATTGCTTACTTGCAACTTGCATTGCTTATAAAAATTACATGTCCAGCTGCATTATAATGTGCATAAAGTTAGCATTTTGGGACAGGCAAATCATGTTATGTGGATGCCTTTAAGAGGAACCCTTAGGGCATGATAATATTCATCTTCTAGTTTTACCATATAGTAATATACTGTTATGTGTTTCTAGCTGCTAATGTGAATCAGCTACAGCTGGAATCCTGAACTCTAGTGATGTTTAGATTATAAGATGCTTCTGCTGAGCTCCATCATGCCAGTTATAATGACTATCGAGAACAAAATTACTATATTTATGATATACTTTTCAGGAAGAAAATGGAGCTGCATGTTCTTCAATATTTTGTGATTAGTATCACATAATAAAAGTCATTGCATGTGGTAATCTAGTCGCAGTTTTAAAATAATGTGTTTAGCAACATATTAGGAAGTTTGAAAGATGCTTACAGTCATTTTAGCTTTTCCATTCCAGTATATGAATTGCTTCTCATTATCTTGGTTCAGTAATTACTGTTTTACAAATATATGTTCTATTGGGTTGCAAAGGAAAGATACTGAACACCAGAAAATATTGTCATTAATCAGCATTGAATTCTAGGGTGATAATGTGGAGAAACCAAAATACTGGAACTTGTGCTCCTTCGGCACATTGTCTTTCAAAGTTTCACCAATTAAAATGTAATTTAATGGAGTTTCTAAAGTTGTTGTGTCCTATACAGAAAAGTCTGCTTTAAAAGCAGCTTGTCTCAACACTGTTTTGTTTTTTTTTTTATCTCTGAGAGCACAGTAAACGTAAAGCAGCTGCTGTTTTGATTTTCTGTTTGTCATTTAGTAACAAAACAGCTGACTATTGTTCCTCAGGATGTGTGGTCAGTTTGTGGGTTTGCTAGATGCAGTAGCACACAGTAGTGTTTTGTCATTTGGGTCTATGCGTTAGCTTATGTAGTTTATGTTTGACTTGTCTACACGTTTTATAGTGTGTGTAGAGGAGGGATATTAGGTAAGATAGATGAGGGGGTTTTGTTTAACAATGAGCCGCTTATTTATGGGGTTTGGGGTTGTTTTTTGCTAATTGTGGGCTGAACGTAGACATTGAACACAAAGGTCTTTACAACCTTGTTAGTCTAGGATTTGAACATCTGCTAGTGCTGTCAAGAATTATATTGTTCAATAGAGAAGCAGATGTACAAAAATGATGTGGTACAGTATGTGGCTTTGAGATGGACTTGTACTTTGTAGACAAACAGTCACATTAGTGTTTTTTCATGGAATTGGAGGGCTATGTTAGCATTCAAGATGTCCTTAAAAACTAGAGGAAGTAGCTTTAAAGCAACGGAATCTTATAAAGAAAAGGGTTAAATCCTGTATTCATCAAGAATAAAATAAATACGTGAAAGCAAAATGGTCAATAAGTAGGTGTACAACAGCATGGAGAGGAGGACTAAGGGGTTGTTAAGGGCTTGAACATGATGTGATGCTGTTCTGTTAGGAAAGACGGTAAAGAGGAAGTTTGAAAAAGCAGAACGTGACTGTTTAGGCACAGAAGAGAAACAATATGTTTTTGTATTTACAACAGGTTACATTGAAGAAATTTGTGTTCTTTTATTATTTAAACTCAAGGAAGTTGAGAGAATGGTTAAGTAATTGGGGTAGTCTCCTGCATATGAAGTTTGAGTTATATGTCAGGAAAACAGTTTACCACTGAGAGGGCAAATGTACTACCTGGAGAGCTTATGGAGTCCCTGTTACCAAAGGTTTTAACAATATGTTGGGCAATCTTGAGAAAGGGACAAACATAGTTCGTGCTGCTTCAAACCGAGAGGATGCAGTAGCTGAACTCTTCATAACCCTTCCAGATTTGCATTTTTGTCCCATTTTCAATTATATCTTCAGGAATATACTTTATGTTCTAAGTGGAAAAATTACTACGAATCATTATATAGATGCATAACCTCTAGTATCTAGCATATATTCAATATATATTATATTTTATACACATTTAATGTTATAGTTGCAACCAAAAAAATCTTTTTTTTTATCCTTGCAAAATCACATACTTTTTTTTGCATACAAGTTCATGTGCAGGGTTTTTTTTTTTAAACCTTGATGGAAAAAAAAAGCATTAAATGCTCAGAACTAAAAATGTTCTTCTTTTTTCAAAGACTGATCAATGACTTTAGTAAACAAAATGTATCTCAGAGGGAAATTACCAAGTGTCATCTTAGGAACTTATGTGGTGTATCAGATGATGAAAAAATAGAATAAATAATAGAAGGTTGAATGTTTGATTCCATATGATTACATATGCATGACTGCACAGATCTTCAATGGGTATACAAATAAAGAGAGGAAGAGGTATCTAGGAATATATGCATTCTGATTATATCTGCAAATGCTACAAACTGATATTTTATAAATTTCTGTGAGTGTGCAAAGCTTTTGTATAAAAAAAGAATATTCACTGTAAGATGCATATCAATAAGGGGAATGAAATGAGACATCAGAAAAACAGAAGTAAACAAATTTAGACATGAGGATGGGTCTAGTCTTTTTAAACTGTATCCTAATCTAAAAAAACTCCAAAGATCCCATGCTTCTCTGGCATCTGTTGCCGTTCTTCAAGACTCAGCAGCAATTTCTTCCTGAATGCAGGAAAGTCAAAATGCCACTAAGAATTTCAGGTGATGATGGTGGTTTCTTTCTCTTTCAATGGCTTTTGGGAAATTCTGGTGTTGAAAAGGAGGTGGTGAATCATGCTACATTACAGCACATACTGGTATCTTTGCTCTGAATGGGTCTCGTAGTCTGTGAGAGCCTAATAACTTGCACTATTTTCTGGAGAAAACAATCCTGTTGAGCCTTCTGTCACAGAGAGGAACTTTTCCTGTCAGAGAATCAGAGCTGATATTCAGGTGACCTAAATGGCCAGTGAAAACCCATCAGTTTATCTGAAGGAAAAAATATAGCTGTTGTCGTCATCATCAAATTAAAACCAATAAAATATAAATTTAGGTAACTGTTTGGGAGGTTGTTTTTTTTAATTAGATATCTGCTTTATATGTTAGCAGTATTTGGGAGGGGAATTGGTTTGGATTGGTTTTCTTTATGTATGCTACTTTTATATTTTTTAGGATTCCATGACTACAAAAGGTTTTAAGACTGGCATAAAAATACAGATGAATAAATAGGTCCGTTCTATAGGCTGTTCATGTCTTAATTTTTTATTGAAAATGACAGGACCTCTGGATTTATCCTATGATATCATAGAATGGCATAGGCTGGAAGGGACCTTAGAGATCATCTAGTCCAACCTCCCTGTCATAGGCAGGGATGCCACCTCTCGGCTAGGTTACTACATTCAGGAGAAATTCATCTTCTTATAAGTGTGACTTTCATCTTCTTTATTTTCTTGAAAAGAGTTATTTAGTCACTATAGAATTCAAGTATTATGTGGTTTTTTTCCTTCAGCTACATACTTAGTACATGTAATAGGTGAAAAAAGGACGAAACATTGACCTCAAACCTTTTCACTTTTTCTTTTTTTTGTTCTCCTTATTTTCTGAAATAAAAAGTTAGCTAAGCGAGACATCTGGGGGAAATACTTTTCCCCTTTTTTATTTTTATTGAGCTATTGAAGTAATTGGAAGAACATGTTTTTTTCCAAAGACAAAAGACAAAACCCCAAATCAAATAATAAATCACATGTAGGAGAAAAATAAGATAAATGCTATATCAAATCTGTCTTAAAATGTCCACAAAATTGAGCAGCATAGAGAGAGCTGAGTGTCGAGAAAATATTGAAAAACTTGTAGCCTCCATTTATCAAATAATGTAATTTAACAGTTGTTGGCATACAAAAAGCAAGAAGTCAGAAAGATATATCACAGAAAAATAAAGCACAATATATTATTGATATATGAGAGCAAGGGTATGTTAGGGTATTGAAATTTGAATCCAACTTTTTACATTCAGGCAATGATTTGTAAAACTGTTATCTCAGCAGCACAGCTACAGCAGAAATGCTTTTTTGATTTGAAAATGTCCTAAAAGCCTTAGTTTTGTGAAAATTAACTACCATGATTCAGTACTTGGCATAGTTTTCCTCCTCTTTCCTGACACCTCAGAGTGGACACCCCTGAGATGTCTGATCTGTTATCCTCTCATTCCCAAACCGTTTGGTTTTGTATCCTCTGATCAGAAAAGCCTTCAGAAAAAAAAAAAAGTTGTTTAATATTGATAGAACTAAAAATTAATAGAAAAGATTTTTTTTTTTCTCCATCTTAACTAGAAATCTAGTACCTCTGTCATGCATTTCAGCCTCACTGAAAATAGGCTCACTTTTCCCTCTTCATCTTTCTTTCTTCTCTGGTCTTTAAAAATCTTCCTTAAATTCCAGCAAAAGTCAATGTACACACTTTTTTGCATTATGCCTCCCTATTCAAAATCAATTTCCTAAAATAGACAAGGCACAATAATTAAAGAATGATGCCCTTGTAAATGTGCTATGGTCTTAAAAGAAATTCCTGAACACAGGGAAATACCAGAAGGCATTGCCTTTCATAGAATCATAGAATGTCAGGGATTGGAAGAGACCTCTAGAAATCATCTAGTCCAACCTCCCTGCCAGAGCAGGATCCCCTAGGGCAGCCACACAGGAACGCGTCCCAGTGGGTTTTGAAAGTCTCCAGAGAAGGAGACTCCACAACCTCTCTGGGCAGCCTGTGCCAGTGCTCTGTCAACCTCACAGTAAAGAAGTTTCTTCTCATGTTGAGGTGGAACTTCCTATGTTCTAACTTAAACCCATTATTTCTTGTCCTCTTCCTGGGCACCACCTAAAAGAGACTGGCTACTTCCCCTGACACCCACCGCTCAGATATTTGTATACGTTAATAAGGTCCCTTCTCAGCTGTCTCCTTTCAAGGCTAAACAGCCCCAGTTCTCTCAGTCTCTCTTCACAGGAGAGATGTTCAAGTCCCTTAATCATCCTCATAGCTCTCCATTGGACTCTCTCCAGTTTGTCCCTGTCTCCCTTGAATTGGGGAGCCCAAAACTGGACACACTATTCCAGGTGTGGTCTCACCAGGGCAGAGCAGAAGGGGAGAAGAACCTCCCTAGACCTGCTGGACACACTTTTCTTAATGCACCGCAGGATCCCGTTGGCCCTCTTGGCCACAAGGGCACATTGTTGTCCCATGGACAACTTACCGTCCGCTAGGACTCCAAGGTCTTTCTCCACAGGGCTGTTTTCCAGCAGCTTTTCCATTTTGTGATTGGCTAGTTACTTTAGCCAAATAAAGTGTGTGCCAATCAAATACAGCAAATTTTCAGGTTACGTTGTACCCATGAATTATTACTGGCCAGTCTAATCTGTTTTAGTTGTATTATGAAAGTTTCAAATCAATGTCCTACAAGCACTACTTGTAGAAGTGGGAGATTCACTGCCTTGAAGAGCTTGTCTCTCTAATCAGCAAAGAAGGAAATTTTCTAGGTGGAGAAAAAGAGGTGTTATGTGAAACGCAGAGAAATCAACTGACTTGCTCAAGATGTAAAGCAAATGTAGATCTTTTGTTTGTTAAAAGACACAGGTCTTTTGTCATTGACTTCAGCAGCATAAAAAGCCAAGTTATCCCATATCTGGTACTCTAACCTAAGGATCAGCCTTCCTCTGCTGAATTTCAGTATTGATGATATTTGAAAAGTTTATCTATATTTGTCTCCTCCTATGGCTTTTCATGTAGTAATAAGAAGAAGAGGTGGATAAAAATTTTCAAACCTACTGGATATAGGTTGAAAATTATCTTCTCTTCACACAGAGTTACAAGGAGAGTAAAGAGGGAAGAGAGAAAAAGTATTTTGCCTTTGAAAAAAGAAGTACCAACCTTGATAACAATGAAAGGGATTTTTCTTTCATGCTAAGTATCAAAAAGATGGGTCATTGATAGAAGCAGTTCCAGCTAGCTCCCTTCAGTAGGCAGAATTATATTTTGAAAGACCATTTTCATCTAATTTGGCTGTTGTGCAGTTTGAACTTTATGAATTGATTTGTAATTGGACCATTCTATCAATGGAAAAACTTCTAAGTATCGAACATGACATTTTTAAGAAGGTTGCTGTCATCTAGTTCTCTATTAGTGGATCTGCAGAGAGTTATAATTGGTCTAACAAGCTTGGTAACCTGTCCTACTTCCAATTATAATGTACAACCTCATTTATATATTTTCTTTGTTTACTGATACATGACAGATAATAATTCTCTTTCTAGTGCTCATGCTTCAAAAGAAATCTGTCTAATCACAGAATAGTTCAATTCTTTTAATATAAATATATATATATAACTTCACACACAGATAAATGTACATATATGTATGTACCCTTACACATAGATTATATATTTATTCTGAACAACTGAAGTGCACATGTAATTTTTCATATACATATATATACAAATAGTTCTTTTTATTCTAAATTATTAATATGAGTATAAAGTCTCCTGTTGCTATTAAATTACCAGAGGAGGCATGATTCCTCCAGATCTTTGTTAAGTTTAAAATGATTATTCTGTCTCGAAATGATAGTGCGTTCATGTAGGTGTAATTCTCAGTACTGAAAAAGAAGGGGAAGTATGAGAAAATGAACAGGTTGATGAACTCAGTTCATTCATTATCAGCTTATATTTGCATGAAGGAGAAAGTGTTCACTTATTATAAAATTAGAATGACACTGTTAATTTTGTTTACTACACGAGCAGTTTTTAGTGCATGGAAGGTTTACTGGCTGTTTTGCAGGTGAATATATCTCGTTAAACAGCCCTATGGAAGGAGCTCAGCAGAAGCATCTGCATTTGTATCTCCCCAAAGCAGAGCTGTTCCATAGGGTAGTGCTGATTTCAGACGTCATGAGTCCGCATTTTTTTACAGTGTTTACGTTGCTAGGAGAATGATGGCAATCCAGAATGGTGAATCTGGGAGTAGAGGAGGGATTAGTGAAGAAATTGAAAATAAATAAATAAAAATCCCCAAAACAACAGAAAAACCATCCCACATCGCAAGACAAAGCTAGAGATTTGACATTTTTGGATGTATTCATAAAGTTAAAAATCTACTTTTTTCGAACAATATCTTTATATTTGGCAACTTGTCCTCACTGCCATGCTGTCCTTATCAGCGTTAGTACAGACTAATTGGTGAGGCACCAGACCAGAAAAAAAACAAAAACAAAACCCAAAAAACCTTATTTTTTTTAGGTATGAACAGGAGAGGCAAAGAGAGCAGGAAGGGGATTTGGTTCTCCTCCTTATTTTTCTTTCTTTTAGTCGCAAGTGTAGCTGCCTTTGACTTGTTAACATAGTTCCACCTTACAGGAAGGGCCAGCAGAAGAGGAATTACTTTTTCTTCCTTTTTCTGAGGTACCTTGTTTTATAAAGATGCTCTTGAATTGAATGCCTTTTCAGAGTGCACTTGACTTGAAAGTTTAGAGTTGTGGGTAATATCTTTGTGTAATTTGCAGCTAACGGACTGATTCCATTTTCACCCCGGGCTCTGATTAATGTCATGTATCAGCAACATTATCCATGAGCCTCAGAAAACGGAAAATAATGTCTCTGTTGGTTTGGGCAGTAGGGCAGATGTAAGTGGAACATTTTTGAGCTCCGGTCATCGTTTCTGTGGCCTTATTGCAGCTTTAGAACTAATAGCATGAAACCATGTTTCTTCAGGAGACTCAGGGAAGGCTGGTGTGTTTGGCCCTTGTCTGCCCCTTCATCTCCGAGTCTGAACACTGATCACTGTTTGTTAGAATACTGTCTGCTCCTTCTGCTTTGCTTGCTTCATCAGGGTGCAAGAACAATCTGAAGATAGAGGCTTCAATATAGAAAAACAATAAGCAAAATAGATTGTAAATAATTGGAGTACCTGCAGTTTAACTGATGTTTGTTTGCATCAGCTTGACAGGAGAATGACGTTTCAAGAAGTAGGAGCAAGGGAATGGCGCAAGACTTAGGTACTTCAGAATGTAGTTTTGGCAAGGTAAATTGTGCTGTAAGTTTTAGAATTCACAAATACATGTACGTAGGCTCTCACCTTTTTGTGATTAATGGTCGGTGATTTTTTCTGTATTCCTTGCCATGTTTTTTGAGTGTGTTTTGGTGTTATATTTTCCACATTCTCAGCACAGGTCTTCTGACAGAATCATAGATCTGAATGGTCTCACAGTACTGCCATGTCTTAAATAAATAGGTCAAATAATCCTAGAAATGGTGTTTGTTAGCTTTGAATCGATAGTGATAAAGATTCTCTGTATTCTTACTTGCTCAAACTTCTGTCTAATCTATCTTTGTTCTCTTCTTCTTGTGCAATCTGTTCCTTGCTTCCAGTGGCTGCTACAAAGAACAAAGCTAGAGGTGAGTTTCTGCCTGCACTCTTCAATTTGCATTGCATGGTTCTGCAGCCCACATATTTTCTCACAAGGTTGTTTTCTACTTCTCAGAACCAAGAAAGATACTTTTAGATCTTTCCCTGTAATAGATTAGTTTTTTTACAATTTTATAATTCCCTGTAAGTGAAGACTATTTTCATTGTTTACCTGTCATAACTACTCACACTGTATTTTGTTAATTTTTTTAGTTTAGGAAAAAGATAAAAGGAGGTGCATTTTAGTTAGATTCCTGACTTGCATTATAGTAGTATAGGGATATTGATGGCATTTTAAATAAAATGAAGATATTACATAAAAAATGCTCATAAATATGTAAATGTAATTTATAATTTTTATCTCTAGACATGGTCATAAATATCTGAACAGAGAACAATGATCATAAGTGTCTCCTAAGCATTCCCCATCTTTTCACACTAGTATAAAATGATCATCACTGTTTCTGAGGCATACTATAATCTCTACAGAGATTTATGACTTCAGAGCGGCAAGGTGATTGTCACAAATCAGTGTGACAAAGAAGTAAACCTTTCAGAACTAATCATGTAAGGTCAGTTGTGCCTTAAACCATTTCCTGAATTTCAATGAAGCAGTGATGTAGCAAATGTAACCTGAAGGGTGTATTGTCACTTGCGTATGCACATAAATATATGCATACAGTGTACATATACATATGTATGTGTGTGTGTGTATATATTAATATATTTTCTTAGAAAATCCTGAAAATATATATTTTACTGAAATTTACCTAACATTTCTGGTAGATAAAGTTGATTTTTGTTTTTGTTTTTGTTTTTTTAATTAAACATCAGTTTAAGACAAATATTCATGAGTGGTCACATGTAGTTCAGGAGTTAAAAATTCATTTTCATGATTTTTATTACATTCAATTATAAGCATTGTGTAGCTTGAAGATATAGAACAATAGTAATAATCAAATAAAGCACAGCCAATGGATGGTGTTTGTGTATTAGAACAATTAAATCAATAATTAAAATACAGCTCAGGTTTTTTAAAACCCTTGCATGGCTTTTTCTAAAATATTTCTCTCAGAAACTTTGCATGCATTGGATGTTATGAGTGAAGGAAGTGGATGAAGTTGAATTCACATATTTGTCTGTGTATGCTGTGAAGTTTGCTTTACTCTTTTCTGTACTGCCATGTACTCAGCTGCGATGCTTTGTAACAGCGGTCAAGAATTTAAGACCTTCACAATTAACAAAAAACAAAAACAAAAACAAAATATATCCATGTCTTTAAACTTTCAGCACAAATAAGCATAATCTCATCAGTATTCCGTGATTATTTCATGAACCCGTATATTGCCATTCAAACAGAAACTGCCCTGAAGGCACAGGAATTATAAAATGAGTCAGAATTACTCATGGGCCTTACTCATCTGTGAACATTAACACACCCTTATTTCAGAAATGCACATGCATATTGAATAAACAGCTGAAACTATATATAGTAAACTGGGTTTGACACTGTCATAAGAAAAAAATCTCATAATCAGTGGCTGTGTGTTATATTTGGAGTTCTCTTACTCAGCTGCACAGTGCCTTCAAGAAGTCATCAGCTTTTCCTTTGGAGCTGAACAGCCTGGTGATGAAGGTAGCCAAAATCCACAAGGAATTCAGTCCTGCAATAGTTGCATCTTTTACAAAAAGCATTGGACTTATTTTATAATCTCCCATGGTGGAAGACGTAAAGTAGCTGACGTCTTACTCCTTTTCGCATTGCTCTGTCTAAGCAGTAAAGAAGGATCTGTTCCTCCTTTTGAAGCAGTTGTCTATTATGGCCTTGGAAATGGCAACTCACAAATGAGGGAGTGCTTTGCTGCAGGAGGATTTCCTCCTTTGGTGTTTATTTCCCTGAAATCCAGTAGTCTTACATCTATGCTCCTGTTTACGAATCTTTATCTTTCCTCCCTGAAAGTTTCGAATTTATGCTGTGATTTTCAGCAAGGTGAAGTTGAGGCTCGTGCCTGGTTTGAGAGCTAGAGCTATGGGTTCCAGAGCATGTTAGTATGTGATATTTTATGGGACGACTTCTCTTGAATTTTTGTTTGTGCTTTGGTATCATCAGAAAACTCCTGCTGGTCTCCCACTTCCCTCCCTTTCCTTCTGGGATTGTCTGTAGCCAGAATATTAGAGCCCTTCTTCTCAAACATTTTATTCAATACTCTTTCCTTAAGTGTGTTTCTTAGACTTCGGTGAAGACTTGTTTATATCAGCTGTTGAACTCTCTAGCCTTATTTTGTAACACTTAGAATCAGTTTAGGTTGGAAGGTCATCTGGTCTGCAGATCATCTGGACCTAGCCACTGTGCAAGGCCAACTTAGAACTGGTTGCTCAGAGCCTTGCAGTCAGTTTGGAGTATCTCAGGGGTCAGAGATTCCACAAATTCAGGTTAGGTTTGCACTATCATTGCTTTATTTTACTTACCATGGTTTTCTTACTTCTTTTTTATACATTCTATTATCTAGAAGAAACTGCATGAAAATTTTTTATGATCTCCAGAAAACCTAAATACTTGGATTTTGCATAGAAGGAAGGATGCTGCTTTGAACTACCTTGGGCAGATGCTGCCACAAGACACTCATGTTCTGAGCAGGACACTTGGACATTTTCAAAAAGTCTAGTTGAGAAGGATTTGTAAGAGTAAGGGGTAAAATTAAACATGAAAATGGTCATTCAGAGCACTGAATTTGATGAAGCAGAAACTGAAGATGACACCTGAAAATCTCAATACTATCTGACTAGAGTTGTTTCAGTTCATGAATATTTTAAGGACTGTTTCTTAGTGCAGCAGATGGGACTTAGTCCACTTGAGCTCTGTAAGTGATCATTTCCTCTATCAAAGCACCAGTCTGAAGATCTCTTGACCTCTTCAAGAGGGCAGTTGTGACTCTTTGGGGACAATATTGTTGCAGACATCTTCTGGCAGCACTTAGCAATGGTTTCCAGGCTCAGTGGTCTTATCAGAGCTGCTAACGATGCGTCGATTTTCAGTCAGCAGGTGAAAGAGAGAGGCCAAGTGTCTTCATTCAGATGTAATTAGGTGAGGAATGTAGTTGTGCTTCACATGTTCACTTCTTTCATACATTCTGTGTCAGCTGCTATGAAAAAGTTATTTCCAACGCTGCCCCACTAACCTTACACCATCAGACACTGGCTTTATTACCCTTCAAAATTCAAATTGGAATTTCTGATAGTTTTTTGGTGTTGGGAATGGTGTGGATGAATATGACAACTTCCTATTAAAAAAGGGGATAATAAAGGCTGACTGCTGCTGCAGGAAGAGACAGCAATTCCTCCAGAAAGATCTCTTATCCTCTGGCTGGTGAGAAGTAACACATTCCTTCCAGTTCCTAAAGCTCCTGAAGCCCACAGATTAGAAACGGTGACATTCCCAAGAAGACTTCCAAGTCCCAAGAAGAGGCTTTTTGTGGCGCTGAAGATGTGACTGCCTTAGCATTACAGGGTTCATACTATCCAATTTATATAAAGATGTGGTGGATTTATAGCTATTTCTGCCATGCTTCTTGTCCTCATTTTAGCTATGTATGAAGTTCTGATTTTAATTTTCTCAGGGTGAAGTAACATATATGTCATAGCCCCACTGATTCTCATAACTCAGTCTAGATACACACAATGCTATATTCTCTCTCCAAAACTGTTATAAAAGCTGTAGTACTGTGGGTCACAGAGGATGTCCTATTGATAAGGGATACTTTCAAACTTTCTTCTGACTTAATACTACACTTTTAAGTACTGAAAATGCCTTTAACTCTATTCCACTTGCATCATAAGTGTGATATTAACAGTACTATTTTCTGGAGTTCATTAGATACCCAGGAGATTTTTTGCATGCATATTCTTCTTGACTTGCATCTATGTTCCAAAGAAATTGTATTTATTCTTAGTTGGAAAATCTTTCTTTGTATTCTCTTCCACAAAATCAGAGGTTTGCTGTTTCTGCTTTCCTTTTAAAAGAGGAGACAGATCTTCCTTCAGAAACATAAGATTAAATTTTGCTTTAACAACACTACTTAAAACCTACATCTCAATCTCTAATATAAATCATCATAACAGTTGATACGCTGTCTACATACATCTTATCCAAGAGGCAAAGATCACTCTGGACTTCTTTCACTTGATTTATTTTGTTTGTTCTCATTGTGTCAATGAAATTGGTACCAGCTTATTTGAAGTTTAAGTCAAGAGTGGTTGTGTGAAGAATGTTGTACAAATGTACTCCTTTATTGCCTAGATAGTTGTGGTTTAGTTAGGAATCAGTTTGTTTCCTGAGGCTTCACCAGATCTGATCAATGGTCATGTTCTACCATCCTAACTGTCTCTTTGATTTTCTTACAAATATAATGGACTTTATTCCATTGCTCTGCATAAGTATTTATCATCTTGGTAAATCATAGATTTAAGTCATCCCATTGTTTTGACTGAAAAGCAGACAAACCACGATGAATTGCATTGTCCAGAATTCCCTTTATGGAAGACCTGTAGAGCTTTTCTTCAGTACACATAATTAGCCAAGTATATTTCTCATTCAAGTAACACAGCAGCTGTCCAAGTTAGGAACAGGATGAAATAAATGTTCACACAGGAGACCAAATACTGCTCTTTGTCTTATTTGCATTATCTTCACAAAGTTCTCTGCTGTTCAGTTATTAATATCAGCCAGGCATTAGGTCTGCTGTCATAGAATTTTCTTTAGTGAGGGACAGATAACTCAGGGTATCATTTGCATAAAAATGACACACTGCAGCATTATGGCAAAAAAATAGAAACTAGTGGAAGTGTATCGATGTTGATAGTACTAATCCAATATAGAGCCTAGGGAAACGCCATAACTCATAGTAGTTGGAAAGAGCGTTTATTTATGGTTACAAGCTTTTACCACTGAGACATGTAGAAACAAAAATCTGTCAGATTCCACCTTTAATACAAGGTCATTACAAAAAATTTGCCAAGACTGTTGTAGTAGCATAGCATGATCTGAAGCCTCATTCAAATTTTTTTAGATATTCTAGTGCTATTGAAATGAAGGAGCTGTTCTTTGTAAAATCTTTTCCTGATATTTTTTATTCAAAATTTAGTTTCACATTGTAAGTGTTGAATTTTTATATTTCTCTTTAAGGTAGTAGAAGAAATGCTGGTGTTAATAAACGAATGTACTTCTGTGTGGGAGCAACAAAGCTGATGAAGCCTTAATAACCATTCCTTTGCTGTCTCTTCAGTATGCCCTCCCCTGTTGTTTAGTCACTGCTTCCACTACTTAACCTCAGAGGTCCAGTGCTTTTCTCTGCTGATTAAATCATGTCCAATGGCTAAACCCGTGAGTTTGAAAGGTCTGATTTTCATTCCTTGGTGTGCCGTGGTTTTCTTCTGTGATTTCTCATGGCACTTAAGGCCAGAGTTTTCTCATGCCCAGCGGTTCTGATGAGGACAAAAGTGGTGACGAACGAAATTTGATGTTTGACTGTGAAGAGAATGCAGAGGAAAAGCAAAAAAAAATAAAGAAGAGGATTGAAAATCACTATATTAAGAGTGCAGAAGAACTCTGAGGTTGACACACAGGAGAACGTATTTGAGAAATGAGTTTAGGTAGGGAATTGTTACTGTGTTTCATCCTGGTGAAAAGAATGTGGAATTTTCAATTTAATGGTTAGTCGATAAATATAAAATTGTGTTAGGTTTTGTCATTTCTTTTGTTTTTGTAGTGTTTTGTTGTTTTTTTTTTAAAATCCTCCTAAAGGCAAAAGTTCACTGTAGGTCAAGTTAGTAAGTTATTTCACGGTTTCAGTTTTCCATCAAACAACATATGACATTATAATTACATTAGTGTCTAAAAAAATCATGTATTATCTACTTCAGGATAATATATATGCCTTTTGTCAAAAGAGACTTAGAAGAGAAAGCAGTTGCCTGAGTTTCTAGGGTTTTTTTAGAAGATTTATGAAGTATGTTGATTTTTTGTTGTTTTTTTTTTTCTTTACAGACTCTAGCTGATCCTTGGAGGGAGAAAGCTGGAATCATAATGATAATAATAATTCTTAACATAGTTGCTTACTACTCTTTACCCTTTACAATTATATTTGGGAAATACTTGGCCCTAGCATCTCTAAGATCTTTCCAATATTGAGACAACTGAGATTTCCACATAATGTTCTGTGTACAGAGTCCAAATGTTCACCATTGTAGTTCCAGCCAGAATTCTTCTGCCATTCAAGCTCCCACGTTCTGTTACATGCTAAGGAGACTGCAAAAACATGTATCAGCTTTTCCTTTCTTAGATTAGGGACCACGTTAGCAGCACTGGAAACAGTAGTTGTACAACTCTGTATGTCCTCCTTACTGCTTTTAATGCAACTTATTTTGCTATGTTTTCCAGAATAGATGTAAACAAAGCAACCATTGATACTAATAATGTAACGTGCTCGTTAAAATTGTAAGTCGCCATGGAATAAAGCAGCTCTAGCAACACAGAAATAGCTGAGGAAAGGACAAAGCCTCTCTGAAAAGAGACTGGTAGGGACAGGCTATTGCTCTTGACATGCCTTTTTCATTTGAGAGCCATCTACACCAACCCAACATTTTGGTCATTTATTGACTTAATAGTTTAATAACCAGTGTAGAAGAGTTTGGGGTGCAGTAAGATAATGCTTGTTTTCATTCTTGTGAAGTGCAACACAGTTATGGGAGAGATACTCTAGGGAGGATATTCTCTTTTGAGATGGACCTGGTTATTATTGACTAAAGGTTTTTGTCAGTTCTTATTCCCCAGCTTTTATATAGGTGACTCTTCTCTCCACAATGGTCAGTACAAATTCTGATTGCTTTTTTTTCCAATTTCTCTGCCCTTGTTTGATTGTTAAGTATTTGAGACCAGACTGTCAAAAGCAGTGTATTAGAAGAGCTTGCCATACTTGAAGAGAACTCTACTGGAAATTTACTTGCTTTATTTGCTATCTGAATGGATGTGCTGTTGTAAATCTGGTCGTGGCATTGAGCACTGACCCCTTATGGCTCTCTGCAAAGAATTTCTGTAGGCAGTGCATTGCATTTTGGATATGAAAGTATTGTCAACGCATAAGAAACAGGCACATGCTGTTTTGTGATGGCCCAGTGAAGTCCGTTTTCAGATTCCAGCCAGACAAAATGCTTTGCTTCAGAGTCTAGTCTTTTAATTTAGGCACGATCAAAAGGATATAGTGAGTACCCAAGATGTGTTTGCCATATCTTATACATGCTGTGGAATTGTTGGGCATGACTTCCTCATGTCTGGTAATGGGATGGAGCTGCTGCTCTGAAGCAAGTTGTCAGTTTCTTTTTCTCCCAAAAATCTAAATTCCTCAACATTTGTTGAGGCAAAATTTCTGACAGAGAAAAGGAATTTGATAGTAATACCTAAGGACTGGAGAAAAGAAAAGCTGGTGTACCGGTTACAGTAAACCCATGATCACTGATTTTTACTTCTTTATTGATGCTTTTTAATTCATAGGCTTTTCTTTCAGGCTTGGATTTGTTCCAATATGCTTTTATAATCAAAGAAAGCAGAGAGAAAATTTTTAAATAAAAGGAAAGGTTTTATATTTTTTCCCTCAAATGTTCTTTTGAAAAACAGAGCTTGCACTGATTCTCCACATTAGCTCAGTTCTCAATATTTGCTTCTTGCATCTCTGTGTGAGATCAGGTCTTCAAAGAATTTGTTTTATTATAACAGACAGTGGTCAGTGAAACGCATGGTGTTTAAATGGCTGAGGATTCACTACCCCTGCTAATGTTTGGTGCTTAATATGAAAACTAGCTTGATTTCTTGGTTCAGGCATAGGAAGAAAGGAAGTTAAGATTTATCTCTGTGCTAGCATTGTTCTATAGAGGATCTCTGTAAGTACTTTATAAGTAAGCTGCCCATTATGCTTTTCATTACTCTGGGATTCTTTCAGGGTCTAATAACTTCAGGGTCTTCCTCATACTTTAATTAGATTATGGACTGCATATAAGGGAAAAGTAGTGGAAAACACTTAAACAGAGTGCTGTGTAGGGATTTATGTTCCTGCACTGTTCGTATACAACTACCTCAAAAATCTGGTCAGATTAGAAGCAGTCATGGTATTATTGATGTGGATCTATTGACTACAAGACCTGGAGGATGATTAGAGACAAAGGAGAGAGGTATGCAGTGTTCACTCACCATTCACCTTAGATTGTTGACTCTAAATTAACATCTTCACTCACTTCTAATCTGATTGCAGAGCACTCGACTCCTTTTCCATTAAGATGAAAAAGTGAATTTCATCTCTTATAAAAACTTGCTAGCAACATCGTATTACTTTTATGCAGCTTCCCATCTCAAATAAAAGAAACAGAAATCTATTTGACCTGTTGCCAGTTACTGTAAATTTCAGTAAGAGCCTATGTCATTTATGTTTTGGAAGCTGTTACTGGCCCTCAGAAAGCTAAACAGATGAACAAGGGTATTCCTGTTCTTCATACCTTACTGTAGCTGGGAGTATGTCAGTAGCAAAAGAAAAAGTTAGGATTGCTTTTTTTAGGAGCCCGGTTCTATGAAATCAGGTCCAGAAGTAAATGGTGTAATGATAATAAGTAAATGAAAGATTTATTTCTTTATTTTTGTGGTGAATACTTAAAATGACCATATCTCTGAGACTCACTCGTAAAAGATTTAGCAATAAAGAAAACACACTGTGAGTGTTGGATCATTCATTTGTTACATCAACGTTCTATTCATGGGCTCTCTGAAGAGCTAGTAACAAACTGAAAGCCATGATTCCAACCTAACAACCTCGTACATTTATTATGTGGTATATAAAATATGATAAGAATCTTTAAAACATTGTAACTTGACAAAAATCCTTCAAAGGGAATAGACCCAGAGAACTAAGGAGTTTAAAGTAAAATTAAGTGAAGCTGTTAGAAGGGAGGGAAACACTGGAAAGAGGGCAATGGAAAGGGATCCCACATGCTGGCCATGAACACAGTGGCCTTCACAGCAGCCAGCAGTAGAGGATCTACCTGGACTTTGCAGGTCCCCACGTGTCTTACAGCTACTGTGAGACATCACCGACAGTCAGCCGGGTTCTGGCTCTCTGAAATGCGCTGGTTTAGCCTCTGTAAGCAAAGGTGAGACTATAGACTCCAGATTTACATCAGCACTTGTGCATGATACAATATATCCAGCTGGTCTCCCACAGGCTTGCTTTTCATTTGCTAGCTGTTGCTGAGAGTACTGCAGCCTTTCTTTCATGGGGAGGGAGGGAGCTTTTCTATTCCTGTGTTTTTTCCTGATCATTATTTCCGTATACATACATAATACATGTTGCATGTGGTGCATCAGGAGAAGTATTTGTATAGGATTTATGGTAGTTGAATTTAGAAACAATTGCACATAACCCTAAGTTTCTCAAGGTATAAATTTTTGCTTTTCATGCCATACTTTGTACATTCAAGATGTCTGTCATCTGCAATCCCTTTGTTTCTTTTCTTAGTTTCCTTCAGAAGTATTTGTTTTCTCTGTTGTTTTTGTTTTTGTTTTTTTTTCAGGAACAGTACTTATTGTATTCATGTCACTGACAGATGGAAATATAAAGTGTGTCAGCTAATACTTCCCAAGTAGCACCTCAGAAATTAAGGGAAAATGTCAGTCCCTCCATTGATGTCCATTTACATTTTAGGAATTTACAATTATCTAATGAGTTAGTAATTCAACATTCTTTTCAGATAATGTTATGTACAGAAATTAATAGGATGAATAGACTTTCCTCCTGTGGTTGGGTTTCCCTTACAGCATTTAATTTTTGTAATGATTATCGTACTGGTCTGCCTATCCCACTCTAACAAAAAATGTTTCTCAGGAGGCAGACTCCTAAAGTAAATGCTTCTCCGGAGCAGACATAATAAAATTCTTCTGATCTTTGGCTTTTTCTCTGACCAGAAGCTCAGGAGAATAAAATCGGCCTTGTAGCACTGTTGAGAGGTTACAAATTTCTGGTTTCTGGGACACCAGCTAGGAAGCAGTTCCAGCTCCAGCATAAGGAAAATGCACTAAAAATGTTCTCTGTCAACATTTCCCTTCCATTTACTTTCAGATAAGCTTGCACCCCTGCTGATCACAGTGTTTGCAAGGTAATGTGCTGTACAGTTGTATCCACCTTGCCTGCCAGCCAGTGTAGCATGTTTTCCTGGTCCTGCCTTTGTGCTTTGTAGTGGTTTTTTTAAAATTATTTTTATTTCTCCCCCCGTCTGATTATGTCCTAGTAACTCAGGAGGCAATTTTCTAATCTTCCATTAGTCCTTCTCCTATATTCAGCTACCATTTTGATTTGGTCTAAACATGTTTCAATATATATTCAATCATTTATGTATGATAGTGACAACTATTTTTACACCTTTACCTTTTTAAAAATAATTTTTACTTTCTTTATTGCTCCTGTGAAAAGCAAAGCATTATTTCCCAGCACAATTCCTTAAAATAAGATGTCATACCAGAGACTTCAGCTGTAAACTTGTCTGTCTTACGTGAAAAATATTACATGTTTTCCAAAGGACATGAATTCGATTTACTTTTTGAGATACAGGATGCTAGCCCTTTGACTGCTGTTTAGAAGCAAGTTTTGCATGGTATTCAGGAACATGGACAGAGATATTTTTGGTCATCAAGAATATTCTCTTTTTATAGGCATCCCATATTACCTCCTCCATAGATTCATTCTTCTGAAAAGCTGAGTTTTTTGCTCGGTCTTTTGTGTGTTTTTTGTTTGATTTGATTTTGGTTTAGTTTCCTCCGCAGCTAGTTTTTTTGATTAGAGAAACTGTGAACTCTTCCTTGCAGTTGTCAGTCATGCTCCTCTAATTTCTAGAAGCAGCTCATTCACATAACTTTTTCTTACGACAAGATTCTCTTTCACTGTAAACTGATCTTCTTCCTCATTTTTGTATCTGTGACTAATACATAGATAACTATCACATTTTCTCTCAGTCTTCCTTTTGATAGACAGACAGATATTTTCTGGTTTCTTCTCTTTCCAGGATGCAGTGGGCTACATGATACTTTTTCAGTGTGTTGCAGTGTAAACTGAGTGCTGTTGAATTAAGTGAGCAGAATGATCTGCAGTGTTTCACCTGGGGCTCGCTCCATCTTTTCTATCAAGCCTTCCCACATCTGCCAGAAATACTTCTACTGCCTTTTCTTAACGGCTGCTTTATTTGAAGCTGCTTCATACTGGTTGTTCATAGTCATCCAGTGATAAATTAGAAAATGTGTCTTCCTGCTCAGTTGTTCTCGGCTGATGAGATTCTAGTGTATAGCTGAATTTTCAATTATTATCAATCCCCAAGTACAAGAATTTTTTTCATTTCTATTACCACAGTTGTAATGGTTGTCCAGCCCTTTCTGTGAGACGTACCAGCCCTCTTCTGTATGAATGATACCTTTAAATATTTTCTCATTAACTTGCTCATACTGTCTGTTAATACAATTTTTATTAATATATTAAAAAAAAAGAGTGAAGAGAGGAGTCCTCGAAAAAACCCAAGCACTAATGACTTCCCTCAAGTCTCTTCTTCCAGCTCCAACCTAACACCATCTCCCATATGCAACTTGTTCATGTTTCATACATTTCCTGTTCTGGGGTCTTCTGCCTAATTTACATGCTATGTTTACAGGATCTAATTTTAACACATTTAAGTAAAGATTAAGCCACTAAATTTCTGTTGTCTGCCAGCAACCAAATTAGACTTGACTGATCAGTGTTTGTTAACTTTGTATTAATTTGCTGCTCTGAGCTGACTATGCCAGACTTTCTGATCCCTTCTTTCACCTCTTCCTGGTCATTTCCAGGGAACACTTATCCCTCATTTGTCCTTCCCAATCTACACAAGATGACTTGATGGAGGATTTATTAACTAGGGTTTTTTAGTCGAGACAACTGATATTTATCAAGTGTAACGTTCAGTGGTTATAAAACAGCAAGCAATGGGATTCAAAAAATACAAATCATATCTAATATAATCTAAATTGCAGATATATTTCTTATATAATAACTTCCTGATAGTTGGGGTATTTTGCATATTTCTTATTATAATATTATTACAATTTTCTACTGGCCATTTTTTATTCACTGTGTAGTTGGCTTTTTATTTTATCTGTATGCCAAGTATATATAGTAATTCTTGTGCTATATATCCAGCAGTATTGTATTTGGCCAAGCTATGTATCTTTGAAGGGCTTTTCCTGGTTTTAGCTTTTTTTTTTTGCATAAAATTCCACAAATGCTTTATTTGTATCTTCCAAACTGCTACCTATTTCATAAAACTTGTTCCAGAATTTGTTTCCTGTATCCTCGTTAGTTATACTCTCTAGTTGATCAGTGCATCAGCGATAGCCTTTCAAATGATTATACGTAATTTTTATTTTTTTTCTAAGCTTTCATAGCATTATTTTACATTACAAAACTTTCCCTAGGGAGTTCTGGAGATTCAGGCATGCTCGTTCTTGCAGAGTTTTCACAGTGACCTGTGACAGCCACGGAATGACTTTTCCTCTTTTGATTATGTGCAATATCGCTCACAACCAGGCTTGCTCCTCCTGTAGAGGCACAACTTGTTACCCTCTTGTCTTGGGTTGACCCTGGCTGGAGGCTTGGTGCCCACCAAAGCCGCACTATCATTCCCCCTTCTTAGATGGGTAGGGGAAAGGAACAATATAACAAGAGGCGTGTGGGTCAAGATAAAGACAGTTTAATAAAATGAAAGCAAAGGCAAACAAAAAGATTATTCTCTGCTCTTCATCAGGAGGTGATGTACGGCCGCTTCCTGGGAAGCAGGGCTTCAGTACAGGTAGCAGTTTCTCCAGAGGACAAACTCGCATAACAAATGTCTCCTGTCCTTCCTTCTTTTTCTTAGCTTTTGTATCTGAGCTGACACCGTATGGCATGGAATGCCTCTTTGGTCGGCTGGCCCAGCTTGTCTCCCCAACCAATATGTTCCCCCTCCCCGACTAATGTTGGGGAGAATACTGGAAAAACACGGCCTTGGTGCTGTGCAAGTACTGCTGAGCAGTACCAAAAACACTGATGTGCTATCTACACTCTTCTAGCTACCACTGAAAAGCACAGCACTATGAGAGGTGCTATGGGGAAAATTAACTCCATCTCAGCCAATCCCAACACACCTGTCAGTGTCATGCAGAGCTCAAAAAACCTGCTCCAGTGCTCCAGTAACCAGGAGAGAATAATATCTTTTTGTCAGATCATTTACTTAGCTTTTTAGAATGCGAGAGTACAAGTAAAAGGGTTAAAAGCATAGTTTTTTGCCTTTATGGAACAAAGCTGTGAAAGGACAAAACATAATGTAATACTGAGATACTTTGTATGTAAGACAGAATGTCTAGCTGCTTCAGCTAGCTTCTGTGGCTGCCTCTACAGTAGGTGATACAGGAGTCCGTTACAATCTTGACAGGGTTTTTCCTTCTTAGACTGTCTTTAAGATGCCTTCCTCATGCTTGGAGCAGAATACAGGCTGGGAAAAAAAAAACAATTGGCATGTCCTCTGGGTGGTTCCAAGCTAGAATGCCAAAGTCTTATTTATTTCCTTCTAATAAAAGTTATTTCCTTAAATAGGCCACTGGCACAGTATTTAGCACTGCTGAGGCTACTGGGAATATCCTTCTTACCACCCCTGAAAGTCTGTTCACTTTCACTAATATCATCAGCGTTCGTTAAAAAAAATTGTGAAACCTTATGTATCTCATTATGAGAGATGTTAAATGCAATTTCTGGCTTAGTGCTTCTTTTCTTCCCTCTTTTGTGGTCAATAGACTACCTACAGAGTGAAACTGGCAGTAGAGAACCTTGCTTTAGGAGCATCCTGATCAACATTACTGTTGGTTTTAGGGGGTCTCCTCAGTATCCTGTTACTAAGAGGTCTTGCCATTCTTAGCACCATGTGCTTCCTGAGAATTATTTCAATGCAGGAAAATTTGTAGCCAAATTGGTTTCTTTAGCATTGTCAGACAGGTTGGTCCGCTAGGCAGTTTTGAGGAACTAGAATAATTCCCAATAAAATCCCATCTGCCAGTTTCTTCAAAATGAATTTGACTCAAACAGAAATATGTTGTGCTATCTCTGTTTTTTCATGCAGTTTCCATTAGAACCTGGCTAACTTCACCTGTATTTTTATCTTTCATTAAAGATCCATGCTTTTATGGTATTCTAACCATGATTGCGATTCCTTCTTACTTCTCTTCCTCCTGTAACAGAAGGTACTTGTCTATAGTTCCTGCATTTTGCTGTCTACATTCCTCACAGTAACATGCAAATAATTTCCTTGATTCTCTTCTATTCTCTAACTGAATTAGGTACATGCATGTGAGTGCTCTTCATATCCAGCTTTAGGAGTGTTTTCTTCATCTGTATGGATTGCTGCAGTGATAAATCTGAATTTACTGTGGTGTTCTTACAGCTCTCCTTCTCTGTACTAAACCAGCATTTGGAGATTACACAAATCT